>NC_047111.1:85036198-85321198 GCF_902500255.1 Thalassophryne amazonica
TCTTTGTTTCTGCAAGTTTGTATTTTTAGCAGCATTGACTTGTTTACACCACCTGTTTCTTGTTTGTCACATTCAGAATTTTCTGGGACTGCATTTGTCCAGATTTGAAACCAAAAATAGTTGCCTCTAGGGACTAGTGTCTACACATAAGTATCAGTGGACCATATGCTAATTTACTAAATTCTGAAAGTTAGAAAAGGAAATCAGAAAAGCTATCTGGGACCTCAGGAAGCCCATCTGCAATTATTGCTTTATCTCCAAAATCAGTCTATGCAAGCAAAATTATGTTCAGTATGAGTGTTGTCATTAGTGCCACTTCAAAAATTAAATTCATGATAAGTAATTTACCTAAACTTATGATCTGTTGTTTTTTCAAACTTATGCAAAAACAGTTATGTTCAGCATGAGTGTTGTCATTAGTGCCACTTCGAAAATTAAATTCATGATAAGTAATTTACCTAAACTTATGATCTGTTGTTTTTTCAGACTTATGCAAAAACAATTATGTTCAGCATGAGTGTTGTCATTAGTGCCACTTCGAAAATTAAATTCATGATAAGTAATTTATCCTAAACTTATGATCTGTTGTTTGTTCAAACTTATGCAAAAACAAATCTTGAGGAACAAAATACAGTATGCGATAGTTAATAAATATTAAGAGCCTGTTCTTTCATATTTATGAATACATTTTACCACATTGCAGTTGTTTTTTTAATGAGAACTCAACCTATCATTCTTTTTGAGTTCTACACATGTGGTGATACCTTATTTACACCAGGATGTTAATAAAATCAACGCTGGCTATTCTCAGAATAAAGTACTTATATCCACAGTTTCAAATTGCATAAGTCAAATGATGTCCACTTTATGGTCTTCTCAAAACATTAAAATTACTGTTCTGGATGCTCAGATTGCATCTGAGCTTATCTAGAAACCGGTGGCTTCTCGCACTCCCCCCCCCCCCCCCCCCCAATTTGTAGTTCTAAATTGCACCCTTGGAAAGGACAAACACAGTCCTCCAGCAGAGCTAAGAGCCACAACTAGTGAACTCTCTGCTGCTGGAGTCTAAGTCAGTCAGCAGCACAGATTAGCCATCACTCAAAGTGACCACACCCCTAATTATGCATAATTTATGCTTTAAAACATCTTAAAGAGTTAGGGGGAAAAAATCCACCCTGTAGAGTTGTCATGGAGGAGGAACCAGGCTGGAAACATGTTTACTTCTGCTGCAAGATGGACATTTTAACATCAACTTCTATGGTAATGTGCACCTTTCTAGAGCCAACCTCAAATGGCCAGTCATAGGAACTGCAACTTTTTTCTTCTTCTGGGTGGCTTCATTTTGGACATCTGGTGCTTACCACTGGCTTACAATGAGCCCTTCATATCAACATGGGAAGGGGGCCCATTCATGCGCTGATGTTGCACTGCCATGTTGATACAGAAGCCCAAAAGGCACAAACTTACTCTGTCTTTTGCATTTTGCAGCATGGCATCTGTGGTTGCTCCCCTGTACACTACAGTTTGGGAACTCTGAGTTTGTGAGATGGAGTTTCATACATATTGCTTATTTGAAGAGAAGGCAAGAGAGCATGAATCCCCTTCACCAAAGAAGTGAAAACTTGATGGGAAACGAAATAAAGACGGGCAGCGGTGTAATGCAAGCTACAGCCTCACCACTAGATGACACTAAATCCTGCAAACTGAAGTTTTAAGGACCAAGCACATTACTTTTTTAAAAAACATTGGGGTATTTTGAGTGTTGGGGATAGACACCATCATGACTGTCCTTCTTGTTTTATTTGTTGTAGTATAATAACTAGTATAATAACCCCTAACAAATGTCCTCCTACTTCCTTTTTTTTTTTTTTTTATCATTACCTGTATTGTATATAAAGAGCAGGTAGTTCAGTAGATAAGGAGCTGCGTGCCAATCTGTAGACTTGGGTTTGGTTCGGTTCTCGCTCATGCTGCCTCTCTGCATTGACTCAGTCCACCCCGCTGTAAAAATGGGTACTGGTGTCGCCAACCGAACAGACCTCCCTTTTGGAGTGTCAGCGGATTTTGGAGCATCAGCAACAATTTACTGATTATTGCCTCGTTCATTAAAATTGCACTCCAATATTCATCTAAGTGATCTGAAACTTTTGTACAACAATCATTTCCACATAAATTCAGGATTATTTCATAATAAAAGATGGAGGAAGCGATCAGAGCGCTACAGCAACACATCTGAGTCTGACTCTCTACACCCAAAGGGAATAATGTGATTATTATAAAGTAAAATCTCTTAAATCATTCTGAAAATCAATTTTAAGCAGAAACGAGGCGATAACCGGTGAATTGCTACTGATGATCTGAAATGACGAATGCGCAGTGAAGGCGGGGGGACTGATTTTTAGGGGGTACCATTCGGTCGGTGACACCGGCCGTGGCTGGAGAGGTAAATGTGAGGCATCACTGTGAAGTGCTTTGAGCTTGTTTGATGGAAAAGTACAATAGAATTGCAGTCCTTCTTCTTATTCATTTATCAATGACAAATAACTCAGTGATGTAAAGTCAAACAGCACTCGTCACCCACCACACAACAATCCCACCCTTTTTCACCAGTGAACTGTTTAAACAAAGACACCAAGATTAAATACATACAGGCTTAATGCAGTCTGGACTCACAAAAATTTGACTTTTAAAGTTTTACACACCAATAAATAAACACACATACACAAAACTTTACCTTTCTTTAATATCATTTTGACTTTTATCAAAAAAGAAAAACATTGACATTGTCTACATCACAGACAAGAATCATCAATATTCTGTTTTAAACAAATTTGCGTAAACAGAATGAACCCCATGCCTGTCCCTTCCCCGGAGCCAAGTCCTCTATACACATATTTTACACAACTTTACTTCCTGTTCATTTTTTTATTTTTATTGTTTTACATTATATGTCATTATCAAAGTATTAGCAATAGCTTCAAAATACACACAATTGTATAATCCCTATTATGATTGTACATACAGTATCATTTCCCACAGTTAGAGCTAAGTGTGTGATGTGATTTCAACACTGTATTGTAAAGAGGTGACAAAAAAACAAACAAAACAGTAAAAGAAGAATTCCGGTGATTCGCTGACGTGAAGCACTTTTTGAACGCTGTAAAACCGAAGCAAGCTTCAGGCTGCTCATGTCACTTCTTAAAGGAACGATACAACAGCTGATTCATTTGTACTTGATGCTTTTATTTACACGTTCCTCATGTTTGAAACAGCGACACAATTAATCCTCCTCAGACCCTCAGAAGAGATTTAACGCCGACCGTCTGCTCGGATTTTAGGTTGTGAAGTACAGTCAGAGAATCTCAGTTAATCTCCAATTTGGAATAACAAAGATTATGTATGATCACATCAACAAAATGAGAAACACATTTTAATTATTTTAAAGTGGGGGGGTGATAGTTAGAGAGGTGGCCATGTGACTAAAAGATACTCTGAATCCCCATCAACCAAGAAAAAACACAAAAGTCTCTTTTCCGCAAGTTTGCTGCAGTGTGACGCAAAGCAACAATGGTGGGAATGCAGGGCATCACTGTAAAGCGCTTTGAGCATCTCCATGAAATGAGAAAAGCACTGCAGAAATGTCCTTTTCTTTCTTTTTTCTTTAAGTCGAAATGAGTTTGGCAATACAGGTCTCAGTTTGGAACTGTTGGCAGTAGAGAACTGTGGTCAAGCGTTAAAAAAACACTCCAGAGCAATATTTTCTTTTCCAAAAAAAAAAAAGAGATATGTTTTAGAGGGTCGTGACCCCTGTGTGGTTATAGGGGTGAGATCACTGCTCACACGTAAAACTTTGGCACCAGAACACATCCGCTGCAAACAGACTGCATGTCAAACTGAATACTAAAGACGTTCGAGGAAGACTTCCCTTGAGCTGGTCTTGTTCTCCGCACAGAGGTGACGGAACATTACCGATTCATAATCGGATGCTCGTAAAGCCAGGCACTTGAGTGTCTTTCAGATCCAAGCTGAGTGTTGATTGTGAAATCTTTCAGTCAGAGGGTGCAGAATTTCCGCTCTGAACGATGCTCAGAGGTGGAGAATCTCTAACGCCAAAATATTCTGGTGGCAATTGCAATCTGCAGTGTGTGGTTGCAGGCAAATGTGGTTAATCTGAAAGCATATTTGGTGATTGAACCTGTGCGCAAAGTGTTGATAAAAGTTTAATCTAAAAGTGGGAAAAGCTACAAGTGTAAAAAATAAATAATTTTAAAAAAGCCTTCTTCGTTTGTACCCTGTCCACATAGAGTCGAAGCCCTTTTTTCAAAGAGCTTGGCATCACATCTTACAAACCCAGCAGAAAAACTGAACATTTTCTCCCAGAATGACTAGAAACACATCATTAATGCCAACAGTCCGGCACACTTTGATGCAGTGTGACTGTTATACTGTATAATAGATTACACTTTTTAAATTTACTGTATTATATTGTACTCCTGTCCAGGTAGGCATAGGAAAATGTTACAAAACAAAGCAGAAATTTTGGTGATATTGTCATTTTTGTTCCAGTAACAAAACCTTAAAAACATCAAAGAGACGATGACTGGTTTTGTTTTCTGCTCTTTGCATAAAATCTTCATTGTAGACCTTTGAATTGGCTGCAGAATTGGCTGTTTTTGGCAATTTAGTTTTCAGCAGCAACATGGTGTGTCTCAGAAAGAGAAAGAGACTTAATAAGATTGTGAGCAGAAATGGCATTGTATATGTTTGTGCGGTGGTTCGTGATTTATTTTATGTTTATATTTTTTTTGGGGGGGGGGGACTGCACATCAACATTCTAAAATTAAAGTATTTTGTTTATTTATCATTTTTCTGCTTGCATTCATATTCCATTCGGGCATCATGTGGGAATGTGTGTTTTCTAATATGGAAAATCAGTCTGTATTTTTCCCAGAGTAGTTTTTAAATGGATACCTTCTTATACTACTGAAATAGGTTGAAAATGTGCTGTTCAAGATTGCTACATAATAGAGAAACTGCATTATATATAATTATACTCATAATATTCCACCAATGCTGGTTCCTGAGAGTGATTACAGGACTCAGCTAAAATGTTAAGTATGCTGCTCCTCCTCTATCATCCTGGTATGTGTGTGTGTGTGTGTGTTATCATTTTGGCTGCTCCCGTCTCAGGACAGGGTCGCCACAGCGGATACAGCCAGATCCGCATTAGTAAATGGCACAAGTTTTACATCGGATGCCCTTCCTGACGCAACTCCAGTTTCACGTGGAGAAACACACACACACACACATAGCTGCTGGTGTTCCGAAGTGGTCTCCCATCCAAGCACTAACCAGATGCTGCACTGCTTAGCTTCTGAGACCTGACGGGATCAGGCTGACACAGAGCAGACTGGCTGCCATCCTGGAATATCTGTGATTGCACCTAAATTTTCACCAGAATCACTTTCAAAATTGAACGTGTGTCATAACTGTTTTTGTCCTTGACCTTGTGTTCCATATGAATTGGCGCCTGTGGTTCCACTCAGGTGTATATGTGTGTTTGTATTCTTGAAACTTGTAATGTTGTTTTTATCCTGCCATCTTGCCAGATCATTCTTTCAAGAGATTTTTAATCCTAAAGATACTTTAGCAATCTGTTGCACCAATGGAACAAAACTAATATTCTGTCCTGTTCCATCCTGATCAAACAAACTGGATCAAATCTTTCAGATTTGTGGTGGTTGTGATCAGAGTTCTGCTGGTCATTGCCAGTCTGATTTGTGTTTCTCGCATCATTTCACAAACTGTATTTGAAGCATTTGGGAGTAGATTGACACAGGTGTCCTACATGAAGACAAATGTTAAATCTACACTGTCCAGAAATGTGAAAAAGTCAAGATTACTGACTACAGATGTTTTTGAGTTTAGTGAGTCTAAGAGCAAATCATTTAAAGAATGATTTTAAGTTCAGTGAACTTAAACATTGATTGAAGCTGGTTGCCTTACGTTTTTAAGTGTTCTCAACTTTTTTTGGGGGGGGGGGGGTGTCAATTATTTTTTGTATTTTTTTTTTAATGTATCAGATATCCTTTTTAATCTCATGACCCTTTAGATTTGTTTTCTAATATCCAGGCTGGGAAGGTCTGAGCTTTTCATTCCAGCTTGCTGCCCCCCCCCCCCCCCCCCCCCCGTTTTTTTTTCTTTTTTTTTTGCCAAACTCAGATTGATGAACCCCCCCCACCCCAAAAAATAATGATGGACTGCTTACATTGTGCCTAAAATAGCCACAGCCAAAATAAAATTCGATTTTTCTTCCCAACAAACTTAGTAAGGCAGTTGAATTATGGTTATAGCAATAATAATAATAATAATAATAATAAGCAATATTAGTGTCTGCTCTGTCTTCTTCAAACTTCAACATATTCACAATTTTGACTCAGGAGAAAAACAATACTTTTTTTTACAGTTTTCACAACCCATTTTAAGATTACCTGTATAAAAACAGCTACAATCAAAAATGAGGCACTTTATAAAAGAGTATATAGATTTCTAGGCTATATAGTATTAATTATTATATGTATACTGTATATCATGTACCATTTTAACGTATCACTTGTACATTAGAATTGTCCTTGTTTTCTAGTGAGGAAAACAAACTATAGAATGTACTATAGTTTACTGTATAAATTTTAGTATAGCATACAGTTATAATAGCAAAACAGTTGCCAAAAACATATTTACACTGTTACTTTTGCTGTTTTTTTGTGCTACCCGTTGTCACAAAATGCATCAATTTAAATGACTGTACTTAGTATAATGTCCTCAGTGAGTTTATACTAACATTAAAATGAGGAGGCATTCATGTGAATCTTATAGAAACAGAAATATGTATAAAGATGAAAACTATGCATGCATTTATGTGTGTTCACACACACACACACAATAAAAAAAATGATGGTTAAAAACCTGATTAAATACAACCAGTTTTTCTTATAAATTAAGTAGTTTCATTGCCTAAAGCAAACTGTGCATGTGCATTTTAAGAGGAAAAACGTGATGATAAATTATGCTTCCATATACATATATTTACAGTGCATCCGGAAATACACACACAGCGCTTCACGTTTTCCACATTTTGTTATGTTACACCCTTATTCCAAAATGGACTAAATTATTTTGTCCCTCAAAATTCTACTCACAACACCCAGTAATAACAACATGAAAAAAGTGAAATTTTTGCAATTTTTAAAAAAATAAAAAATTAAGATATCACATGAAAATTCAGTAAGGTATATCTTATATATTATATTCCAATTCGAAGGTGGAACTATGCCAGTATACAAAGGTATATCTAAATATCTAAAAAGGAAGAGTAAAATAGGAGAGTAGAAAAGAGTAGAGTAGAGCCACTTAGGTGCCTGGTCTTGAGAACCAGGGATGGTAGGTTAAAAAGCTTTTTTATCCCATGGGAACTCTCCCTACCCACCCAAGCAGCTCAAGAAAAAGGTATATGTAATATAATAAGTAATAAGACATAAGAAGGATAAGACATCACAGGAGAAGATTATCAAACACAAAGGAACCAACTATTTTGTAAGCTACGATGAACGTTGCTAAGGCCGGCTAGATAAGCTAACATTAGCTGTTAGGTATAACTAATTGTACCTACCACATGTACATAAGTATTCACTCTCTTTGGCAGCAATTACAGCTTCAAGGCTTCTTGAATGTGATGCCAAAGCTTGGTGTACCTACAGTGAGGAAAATAAGTATTTGAACACCGTGCGGTTTTGCAAGTTCTCCCACTTAGAAATCATGGAGGGGTCTGAAATTTTCATCTTAGGTGCATGTCCACTGTGAGAGACATAATCTAAAAAAACAATCCGGAAATCACAATGTATGATTTTTTTTAATAATTTATTTGTATGTTACTGCTGCAAATAAGTATTTGACCCCCTACCAACCAGCAAGAATTCTGGCTCACACAGACCTGTTATTTTTCTTTAAGAAGCCCTCTTATTCTGCACTCTTTACCTGTATTAACTGCACCTGTTTGAACTTGTTACCTGTATAAAATACACCTGTTCACACACTCAATCAATCACACTTCAACCTGTCCTCTATAGCAAGACCAAAGAGCTGTCTAAGGACACCAGGGACAAAACTGTAGACCTGCACAAGGCTGGGATGGACTACAGGACAACAGGCAAGCAGCTTGGTAGAAGACAACAACTGTTATGATTATTTATTAGAAAGTGGAAGAAACACAAGATGACTGTCAGTCTCCCTTAGTCTGGGATTCCATGCAAGATCTCACTTTGTGGGGTAAGGATGATTCTGAGAAAGCTCAGAACTACACAGGAGGACCTGGTCAATGACCTGAAGAGAGCTGGGACCACAGTCACAAAGATTACATTAGTAACACATGATGCTGTCAAGGTTTAAAATCCTGCAGGGCAGCAAGGTCCCCCTGCTCAAGCCAGCACATGTCCAGGCCCATTTGAAGTTCACCAGTGACCATCTGGATGTTCCAGAGGAGGCATGGGAGAAGGTCATGTGGTCAGATGAGACCAAAATAGAGCTTTTTGGAATCAACTCCACTGACCATGTTTAGAGGATGAGAACAACCCCAAGAAAACCATCCCAACCGTGAAGCATGGGGGTGGAAACATCATACTTTGGGGGTGCTCTTCTGCAAACGGGACAGGACGACTGCACCATATTGAAGGGAGGATGGAAGGGGTCATGTATTGCAAGATTTTGGCAAACAACCTCCTTCCCTCAGTAAGAGCATTGAAGATGGGTCATGGCTAGGTCTTCCAGCATGACAATGACCCCAAATACACAGCCAGAGCAACTAAGGAGGGGCTCTGTAAGAAGCATTTCAAGGTCCTGGAGTGGCCTGGCCAGTCTCCAGACCTGAACTCAATAGAAAATCTTTGGAGGGAGCTGAAACTCCAAACCTGAAAGATTTGGAGAAGATCTGTATGGAGGAGTGGACCAAAATCCCTGCTGCAGTGTGTGCAAACCTGGTGAAAAACTACAGGAAACGTTTGACCTCTGTAATTGCAAACAAAGGCTACTGTACCAAATATTAACATTGATTTTCACAGGTGTTCAAATACTTATTTGCAGCAGTAACATACAAATAAATTATTAAAAAATCATACATGGTGATTTCTAGAATTTTTTTTTTAGTTTATGTCTCTCACAGTGGACATGCACCTAAGATGAAAATTTCAGACCCCCCCCCCCATGATTTGTAAGTGGGAGAACTTGCAAAATCGCAGGGTGTTCAAATACTTATTTTCCTCACTGTATCTTTTTGTTTTTCATGGTCTGAGAGTCCTTCAGGTGCTTTCTGGCAAACTCCAGGCGGGCTGCCATGTGCCTTTTTCTAACAAGTGGCTTCCATCTGGCCACTCTACCATACAGGTCTGATTGGTGGATTGCTGCAGAGATGGTTGTCCTTCTGGAAGGTTCTCCTCTCTCCACAGAGGAATGCTGGAGCTCTGTCAGAGTGACCATCGGGTTCATGGTCACCTCCCTGACTGAGGCCCTTCTCCCCCGATTGCTCAGTTTAGACGGGTGACCAGCTCTAGGAAGAGTCCTGGTGGGTCCAAACTAATTCCATTTACAGATGATGAAGGCCAATGTGCTCACTGGGACCTTCAAAGTAGCAGAAATGTTTTTGTACCCTTCCCCAGATTTGTGACTCAAGACAATCCTGTCTCAGAGGTCTACAGACAATTCCTTTGACTTTGTGCTTGGTTTGTGCTCTGACATGCACTGTCAACTGTGGGACCTTATATGTAGATAGATGTGTGTCTTTCCAAATCATGTCCAATCAACTGAATTTACCCCAGATGGACTCCAATTACGCTGTAGAAACATCTCAATGGTGATCAGTGGAAACAAAATGCACATGAGCTCAATTTTGAGCTTCGTGGCAAAGACTGTAATACTCATGTACATGTAATTTCTTAGTTTCTTAAATTTTAATAAATTTGTAAAACTCAAAAAAAAATTCACAATGTCATTAGGGGGTATTGTGTGTACAATTTTGAGGAAAAAAATGATTTCATCCATTTTGGAATAAGGCTGTAACATAAAAAGTGGAAAAAGTGAAGCATTGTGAATACTTTACAGATGCACCGAATAAACATTACATATTTAGTAGCACAGTACTGTACATTTATGAATTTGACAACAGTTACATAAACTGAAAGATTTTCACATTATCGTTGTCGTGAGTAAAAGTGACAGAAAAAAATGTAAATTGTTCTTCAGTACCCTTTCTATTGTACAATTTTAAGGTGTATGCCCATGTGTCTCATAAATTAAGTACATTTTGAATTCCATTAGTAGCACAAGAAAATTGGTCAAGAAGTAAAAGATATTATTGGCAACTGTGTACAAAAACAAGCAAATATATTTGCAGTGATGACATATGTGAGTGTGAAACCTCCACCAAGCTGCATTCTTCTTCTTATTGTGTATTAAAGTGACATCTGATGATCATTTAAGTTATATTATGGACAAAGAATGAATGTGTATAAAAATTGAACATTGCGACATTGTAATAGAAATGTTTAAAAATGCTGTTGTCATTGTGTCAAGACCTTACGTGATCAGCTCGTGCACCAATCACACAAAAATCCAAGTTGAGGAAATATGGCACAGTTAAATATTTCATCAACAGAAAGAGAAATTTCTGACATTTGTGGGATTCCCTGAAAGCAGCGGTTAGTTATGACTCTGCCTAAGTGATTGTTAGAGTGCTATGATCCAATGGATAAAAAGAACTATTACTACTATTAATAAGAATAAGAAGAATAACAGATTATAGTGAAGTTAGATTTTCAATCATGATGATCAAATGAGGTTTTCTTTCAAAACAAGGCAAAAAGACAAAATCTTTTCCTTACCCTGTGTCAGTGTGTTTGTGTGTGAATTTGGCACGTTTGATTGACAGGAACCAGAGAATGGAGTGAATATGAGTTAAGTTTCAGTGTTCAAACTCCAGCGTAAAGATCAACGAGTTGAGCGTCTCTTTACAAACTGAGTGTGGAGCTGTCGGCGCTGATCCAAGACCCAGAGGGAAATCAACAATCTGAAAGCAAACAAAAAGTAAAACAGCAAGCATGAATTTCAATTCTACATGTTATTTTTGCTCTTAAAATGTTTATTATTACACACAGACATCAATATGGCACATGAGATTGATCTCCCTGCCACAGCATAGAAACCCACAATGTTCTTTTTGACCCCGCCTACAATGCTTCAAAATCACATTATAATTTGACCGTTGGTTTGTGTGTTTGCTTGTTCCCCTACACCTCCAAGGATCCTTTGTCTGATTTCCAGTAAATTTGGTATGTGGATGAAGGTCAACCCACCCCAGAACTGCCATTATAGAATTAGTAAAGCAAAGGGTAAGGTCATAGGGGTCAAATGTCAGATTGTTGTAGCAATCCCTGAGGAACTCCGGTATTCAGTGGGAAGAAGTCCCTGCACTGTAAACTACTCATAGTAGCTGTGTGTATGCTGACTCTTGCAAACAATTTTTGGGGATCCTGCAATTTTTCAGGATGGCCTAGAGACCGATCTGGTCAAATGACTTAAATTCTTTGCTAAAATAAACACAGGCTGCAAAGAACTACCTCTAACATTCACTACTCTTTAACAGTAAAGAAAAAAATGGTGTTGTACAATATAACCCCTTTATTTAAATTCACTTTTGTTGCTTCAATGAGCTTAGTTAGCTAAACTTAAAGTGCTTCAGGAAATCTGTTTTGAGGTGAACTAGCCTGTCACATTTTACAGTTTAGCTATGTCGTATGTCTTGACAGTTTTATCATATACTTTGTGTTTTTACTGTGTAGTTTTAATACTGATACAACCCCAGTTCCAATGAAGTTGGGACGTTGTGTGAAATGTAAATAAAAACGGAATACAATGATTTGCAAATCCTCTTCAACCTATATTCAATTGAATACACCACAAAGACAAGATATTTAATGTTCAAACTGATAAACTATTGTTTTTGTGCAAATATTTGCTCATTTTGAAATGGATGCCTGAACACGTTTCAAAAAAGCTGGTACAGTGGTATATTTACCACTGTGTTACATCACCTTTCCTTCTAACAACACTCAATAAGCGTTTGGGAACTGAGGACACTAACTGTGAGTGTCATGTTTGGGTATAAAAGGAGCATCCCCAAAAGGCTCAGCCGTTCACAAGCAAAGATGAGGTGAGGATCACCACTTTGTGAACAACTGCGTGAAAAAACAGTTCAACAGTTTAAGAACAATGTTTTTCAATGTTCATTTGAAAGGAATTTAGAGATTCCATCTATGGTCCATAATAAAATCAGAAGATTCAGAGAATCTGGAGAACTTTCTACACATAACCAGCAAGGTCGAAAACCAACATTGAATGTCCGTGACCTTCGATCAATCAGGCGGCACTGCATTAAAAACCGACATCGTGTAAAAGATCTTACCGCGTGGGCTCAGGAACACTTCAGAAAACCATTGTCAGTTAACACAGTTCGTCGCTACATCTACAAGTGCAAGTTAAAACTCTACCATGCAAAGTGAAAGCCATGCATCAACAACATCCAGAAACGCCGCCGCCTTCTCTGGGCCCGAGCTCATTTGAAATGGACAGACGCAAAGTGGAAAAGTGTGCTGTGGTCTGATGAGTCCACATTTCAGAGTGTTTTTGGAAATCATGGATGTTGTGTCCTTTGGACAAAAGAGGAAAAAGACCATCCAGATTGTTACCAGTGCAAAGTTCAAAACCCAGCATCTGTGATGGTATGGGGGTGTGTAAGTTGCCCATGCCATGCCACAAGAACAAGATAGAAAATGCATACATTTTACAAAATATATTCAGCTAATCAACAACTCATGCACTTCTTTGTTGATTTTACTATTCATTCTGCCATGCTAAAGCCAAAGTCTGAAATTTTGAGTTCTGACAGATTCAGGTGAGAACCAGTGAGTCTCTTTGTTGTGAGCATGTTGGTAACTTCTGACAGGCAAAATAAAATAAAGACAGACAGGCCTGTCAAGTTGCTTGTGAAGTCTTTTTGCTGAATGCAGAGTCCTGGGGATGATTGTTGTTGGTATGGTAATATATGAATAATACACCCTCAATCCTTTGATATACTCATTACAAAAAAATCACTAAGAACCACAGTTTAAAACAGATTTTAATTTAGATTCAAAACACCCTATGTTTCTAAACTTTTGAATGGTAATCACAGAAGTCTTGATTTGAACCCCTGCTCTCTCTGTGAGACCTGTCCATCGATACAGTTGATGGACGGGTCATTTGTGGTCCCAAATTGCATCATTTGGGACCACAGCAGCTCATCTGAGTCTGACTCTCTACACCCAAAGTGATCAAAGGGAATAATGTGATTATTAAAGATCAGATGACAAAATAAAACCTCTTAAATCATTCTAAAGTCAGTTTTAAGCAGAAACAAGGCCATTTTAAGGAGAAACAAGGCGATAATCAGTGAGTCGCTACTGCAGCTTTGAAATGACAGAGGCGCAGTGAATGCAGCAGCTAGCAGCTCATCTGGCTGCGGCACTCTGTTCGCTTCCTGCATCTTTTATTTAGAAATAATGCTGAATTTATGTGGAAATGATTGTTGCACAAAAGCTTCAGATATCTGTCGCTGAGACACATGATGACTGGAGTGCAGTTTTAAACAGAAACAAGGTGATAACGTGAACTGCAGCTGACGCACAGAAATGACACGTGCAGTGAAGGCAGTGCAGACCAATTTTTTTTTTGGGGGGGGGGGCATTTGGTCTGCAACACTGAGTCAGGTGGCTTGAGAGTAAATATTAAAACATATGAGAATGATGTTACCTTAGTAACTTTTGCAATAAGCTACATGCTAATTAATACTAACCTGGTGCTAATGGCGGTAAATATCAAATAACACAATATTACTCAACAGAAATACTGAAGCACTGACTTTTGAGATGGTCTGATCTTAGATATTTGCCATAATGCTCAGTAAAGACAAAATGTTCACTCAAGTGGGTCGAGTCCACACAGCAGCCACTGCTAGCTGGGCCCCGAGTCTGTGACACAGTGCAGCTGCTCAAAGCAATCACACCTATAATTATTCATAACATTGTAGCCTAAAATAGGTTAAAGTGGTTAATTATTCCAAATAACTAAATAAATAAAAATTTGCCCCCATGTACATTTATCATGAAGGGGGAATTTAGGTGTAGAAACGAAAACCGTCTTTTTGTACCAGACTGTAAACATGTTTATTTCTGCTCTAAAATTGAGGATTTTAACAAGGGGGTCTCTGAGGAGTGACTTGCTTGTGGGGCCAGCCTAAGACAGCCGTTGAAGGAACCGCATTTGCCACTTCCGCATTGGCTTCATTTTTCAGTACTAGAGGTTGTAACTAGAAATGGGAGTTTCTAAAGGACAAATTGCTACAAGGTTTATAGGGTATTTATAATTTTATCTTTTAATACCTGTTTTTTAAGACTGCTTGTTTCCTATATTTGACTGTTAAAGCCCACGAATCAGTCTGCCTCTGTCAGAGGCCAAAGCAATGAACTTGGAGCAAATTTGTCATGTGTGTTTATTCTTTGCTTTAGTGCAGTCACACTGCAATGAAACCACTACGATGCACAAAACAAATCTTCTCACTTCAAAAATGTGACAAAGCTATAAATTGTAGCTATAACAGATGGTGTAATGTGATTTTAGCGGCATTAATTGAGTTGCAATTGGACATTGAAGAACCAGTTGCAATCATTTCAAATTTCATAATTACCACCTCCAACAAAGTTATATATAGGAAAATCTATCTATAAAGCAAGATGTGTCTGTGGTTATGTTTTCATCCGTTTGTTTGTTTGTGTGTTTGTGAACAGCCTGGAACCCATAATTTTTCATATATCGTTTTGAAATTTTTACTGAACATTCATATCCTGATAGGCAAGAACTATTCAATTTCAAGGTCATAGGTCAAAGTCAGGAAAATCATGGAAAATTGGAAAAATTCCTATCTTTAACATTGAATACATTTTCAAAAATTAATAACTGTCAAAAAAGATCAAATTTCTTTCATATTTGAGATGGTATCCTTTATTGACTGACAAAGTTTGACCTGAATGTGATCCAGATTAAACATTTTGTGGCCATTGAAATTTAACACTGAAAACCCCATTTAATGAATATTTTACATTATATCTTAATCAAACATGACTCAGCCACTCTCACATTTAAAGGTGAGGTACAGACTGGCACTCACTATCACCTGACAAAGTTTGATCCAGATCTGATCCAGATTGTGAATTTTGTGGACATTTGAATTTAATATTGAAAAGCACATTTGATGTACATTTTGCATTATATCTCAGTCAAAAGTGCCTCAGTCACTCTCATTTGTGACAATCAGGTGCAAACCGGTACTCAGTGAATAGATGAAGTTTGATCCGCATCTGATCTGTATTGCGGATATTTGATTTTTACATTGAAAAGCCCTTTTGATCTATATTTTGTATGATATTTTATCTTATGAAAAGCCACCAAAGGATACCAACCTTGAAAAAAAAATTTCACCATAAAAATTTGTGGAACTGGATACTGGTGTTGGTGGAGGTTGGCACTCTACGAGCGCGATGCTCTAGTTTCCAATGCCACAAACAGATTTCACAGCTCTTGTCCTCAAGTCATGTCTTCAGCTCCATGATTAAAATTTGGATGTACGTAATTTATGAGGGATATACAGCATTTGGCATTTATCAATCAATCAATTTTTTTATATAGCGCCAAATCACAACAAACAGTTGCCCCAAGGCGCTTTATATTGTAAGGCAAGGCCATACAATAATTATGTAAAACCCCAACGGTCAAAACGACCCCCTGTGAGCAAGCACTTGGCTACAGTGGGAAGGAAAAACTCCCTTTTAACAGGAAGAAACCTCCAGCAGAACCAGGCTCAGGGAGGGGCAGTCTTCTGCTGGGACTGGTTGGGGCTGAGGGAGAGAACCAGGAAAAAGACATGCTGTGGAGGGGAGCAGAGATCAATCACTAATGATTAAATGCAGAGTGGTGCATACAGAGCAAAAAGAGAAAGAAACAGTGCATCATGGGAACCCCCCAGCAGTCTACGTCTATAGCAGCATAACTAAGGGATGGTTCAGGGTCACCTGATCCAGCCCTAACTATAAGCTTTAGCAAAAAGGAAAGTTTTAAGCCTAATCTTAAAAGTAGAGAGGGTGTCTGTCTCCCTGATCTGAATTGGGAGCTGGTTCCACAGGAGAGGAGCCTGAAAGCTGAAGGCTCTGCCTCCCATTCTACTCTTACAAACCCTAGGAACTACAAGTAAGCCTGCAGTCTGAGAGCGAAGCGCTCTATTGGGGTGATATGGTACTACGAGGTCCCTAAGATAAGATGGGACCTGATTATTCAAAACCTTATAAGTAAGAAGAAGAATTTTAAATTCTATTCTAGAATTAACAGGAAGCCAATGAAGAGAGGCCAATATGGGTGAGATATGCTCTCTCCTTCTAGTCCCCGTCAGTACTCTAGCTGCAGCATTTTGAATTAACTGAAGGCTTTTTAGGGAACTTTTAGGACAACCTGATAATAATGAATTACAATAGTCCAGCCTAGAGGAAATAAATGCATGAACTAGTTTTTCAGCATCACTCTGAGACAAGACCTTTCTGATTTTAGAGATATTGCGTAAATGCAAAAAAGCAGTCCTACATATTTGTTTAATATGCGCTTTGAATGACATATCCTGATCAAAAATGACTCCAAGATTTCTCACAGTATTACTAGAGGTCAGGGTAATGCCATCCAGAGTAAGGATCTGGTTAGACACCATGTTTCTAAGATTTGTGGGGCCAAGTACAATAACTTCAGATGCACTTAAATCAGCCTAATCTCTTTTCCAATCTCTAACCGTCTTCAGTTGTCGACATCATTAAATAATTTCCATCCTTGCACTTTGAGGGAAACCTCAGGGCGGCCATGTGCAGTCCTGCACTTCATAGCGCACCCACACATAAACATAAACACCTGGCCCATATTCCATCGCCTCTACCTCCATTTATGTGAAATGGCTCATTACCAGCAGACAAATCAATTGGCTTTGCTCTCTGAACACCCACTTGTGATAATAGCAGACTCTACAGACAACCTGCAGCCTGGAAAGGCAGCGCTGCCCACCAGCTCACAGCCAAAGTACACAGCATTAAAGCATGAAAAGCAAAATTCGAGTGATTTTAAGTAATAAAATGCACCTCTTGATTGAAATTTCTCAATAAACCTTTTTTTAAATGTGGCATTGAAACGTAGCAATAACCTTTAAAAAAAAATGTGGAATTATCAGACAAAGTAAATCAAATCGAATTAAATGACACTTTTCTCCAGTAGCTGATAGGGGCCACAACACTTCCACATTAAAACAACAGTAGCAAACACAGAGTACACGTCCAAAAAATAGAAAAAACATCAATTCAGCACTAGGTAGTTGCATGCAAAAATATCTTAAAAATTGGCGAGGGGGGGGGGGGGGGCACCTTAAAAATTTAATGCAACAAATATAACCTGCAGCACAGGTTACAATATAGCACAACCAAAACACAGACACGCTGCAAACAGCCACAACACACCCGAAGTACTGGCAACTAAAAAAAAAGAGGTTTCTGCACTCAAAAAACTGATGCATTGGATGAACTCAATTCAATTATGTGCAGGATTTCCATCTAATGTAGCCCCAAGTCAAATAAAGTGCATCATGCAAGATCATTTAATTTCATTTAGTTGGGACTACATATATTTATTATATGGAAATCCTGCCCATAATTGAATTAAGTTCATCCAATGAGTCATTTCTTTGTGTGATACACTAAAAAAATTGGATTGGATTTGAATTCCATCTAATAAATATATGTAGTCCCAACTCTATTAAATTATATTATCTATCTATTATATTATTGCATGGATGTGTTTTATTTGAGTTGGGGCTACATATATTTATTAGATGGAAAACCTGCACATAATTGAATTGAGTTCATCCAAGGAGCCATTTTTTGAGTGCAACAGACTGACCGGCCATTTAATGCATCGCGGCACTCTACTCTTTTTCGCTACCTGGTTGGTAGATCAACCAGAACTTTATTTGATGTAAGATTTTACTTTTAAAATAGCTATATTTCCATGTTTTACCATCTTATTTGCATTGCACTGAACAACAGAAGTCAGTTAAAGTCCTCCGGGCAGAAACCTCTTTTTGTGTTGCTATTACCTCTGTTATGTTGTGGAGCTTTGCTAAGCATTTCTGTGTTTGGGTGTGTTGTTTGAATTTACAGCACACATTCTCAAATGAAACTGTTGCATGTGCTGTAGGTTATATTTGTATTCCCTATGTTTGCAAGTTTTTTTTTTCAATTTGCAAGATGTTTTCTGATGTAACAATCTGTTACTGAATTGGTGCAGTTGTATTTTGGCATTTATAAAAAACAAGCAAAACAAACAAACAATTGCATTTGCCGCTTTTGGTAGTGCTGTGGCCACCATCCCGTGGTACTTTTCTCACATTATATGTACATCAACACACTTTCAATCATTTAAATAAGTTTATCTCCCAATTTAAATGTAAGGAATCAAATCAGATTTTCCAGTATTTTTTATCGTATTGATGGTTATATTAAAACTTGAATTAGTCATTTTTAGTTAAAGTTTTTATGATGTCTGCCCACTAATTCAACTATTATTTGTACTTTGGGGGAAACAGCGCCCCCTCCTGTGCCTCACCTTGGTTAAGGTAGATGCAAGAAGATGCCTCAATCTTTAAAACCATAAAACACACAATGTCTAAGATAGTTTGGAGCTCAGTTGTAGAACATCTGTAAAATATCCAAACACAAGGTCAAGGGTGTAGCTGTGAAGAGTTTCCTTAACCACCTACTACTGAACAGATTGGTAAAGTCGAGATGTTAGCAGTGCTCACCTTGACCATCCTTCCGACTGTTCTGGTGCGTCCTCAGTTCTTCTGACTTGTAGAAATCAATACTGGCATATGTGTTGAGACTGGAGCCAGCGTTGCTACCCAAACTGCTTCCTGTCATATTGTAGGCAGCAGAAGCAGGATCGGCTCCAGCTTGAGGGTTCTCTTTAATGGCCAAATCAAGGTCAATATAGTTAAGGCCTTGTTCAGCAGATGAGGTGGAGGCTTGTGGTGTAGATGTGGTAGACAAACTAGCTGCCTGTCCATTCTCCCACAGTGAGCAGTCCATCCCAAGTCGATGGCTCGCTCCTTGGCTGCCCTCTGGATAGATGGAGGTAGAAGAGGGTGTGTGGTGTGGTAAAGATGAGGGTGAGCTATACGTCTCTGAACGGTGGGACCGTCGTCCCTGTAGATCACCACGGACTAGGCGGCTGCTACGCTCAGGTGACTGGAAGGCCTTGACTGGGGAAAAGGCGGTCTCCTGATCCATAGATAAGGGTTGACCCGAGATGATTCCAAATCTTGCTGACATGCTGGAATCTGAACTTTTGCCGTCGGCAAATAGGGTAGGGACATCCGTTGGCAATGCTGTCATTGTTACTTTTGCTCTGTAACCTGCATTGCCTTCTGCTGCCAGAGGAGATGATGTGCTGCATTCATGTTTGGCCTTGGGGGCAACAGCTGGTGAACCTTGTGGGGTGTTCAAAGTAGACCTGGCTGGAGTTACGGGAGATGAGGACTTTCCTAAGTCCATGCTGACATATTCGGTAGAGGTGGACAATGGTGCAGAGAAGCTGCGGGGGAGGTTACGAGGGTTATCAAGGCAGAGGACTGGTTGGTGCAAGAGATGGAGAGTTCCACGCATCACAGGCTGGGCGTGTTCAGACCCTGTACGCCTTCCTCCATTATACTTCATATCTTCGTCGAACACAATGCTAACATACTCATCGCCATTGTTATGAGGCATTGAAGGCAACAGATTCTCCTTCACCCTGGGTAGAGTGTTTGCTTTCGTCATATCAGAAGAAATGCTGAGGGGGCGACCCCTCCTTTGTTGCTTTGGGCTCTTACTACTTGATATACGTTTTTGGTGGTGACGCCCATCTTTTGTGCTTGTTCCTGCACTCCTATAGTCTGCTCCCGTTCTTAATAAACTTAACCCTCTCCCTGTTGATATGGATTTGTCCTCCAGGCTCTCACTGCTGGCTGAGCTGGAGGAGAAAGAAGAGGAAGACATAGAGAGTTGGCAGCCTCCTGCAGGGCCCATTGTGATTTTGTTTCTCTTGCTGCACCCTACTCCCCCTCCTTTTCCAGTGCTATCGTGACCACTGCTAGTTTTTTTCACATCTCCTTTGTTCAAGTCCTCCTCAAAGCGTGTGTAGAGAGTGTGCTGATATGCCCGTGGCAGGGAGAAGTAAGAATTGAACATTTTAGGTTGTACTTGGTGCTGCTCTGGGTGGGAAGGTGACGTGTTGCAGGCAGAGTGGCTGCTAACAGGTGATATATTCATGTAGTCACTAGCACTCCTACCCTCCATGGTGACCCGGCTATCCCACATTCCAAGTCCGTGCAGGTCTGTGGAGCTGCTGCTATTGGGAGACATGACCATGTAGCCCCCTGAGCTAGGTTGCCGAATGTGCTGAGGAGGGGACACACTGTTGTTGGGGGTCATGGCCATGTACTCATCATCTGCCACAGGTTTAGCACTGGTTTCAGACATACCTACTGAGAGACAAAGCGAAACAGGAGGCGATGTCACGCCGGGAAGCATCGACATATAGCCACCGTCAACATCTGCCCGGCTTTTTCCAGTCCTTTTCCCACTCTCTTTAGACTGCCCACCCACTGCTGATAGATCTCCTGAACTGTGTGACTCAGTTGTATCTCTGTTAGCACTGTGGGACATGATGGCATATTCTTCATCATCTTCATCATCTTCCTCTTTTCTATTTCTATGCTGTGCCTGGCGGTCATGAGATGCCAAAGGTAAGGAAGCTCTCTTACTTAGTAGCCTGCGTTCTGCCTCACATTCCCTACTGGACGAGCGTCGTAGCATTCGTCGTGCTTTGGTGCATTGATGTGACCCAAACAGGCCCTCCCGCTGTCCCATGACAATGTAGCTGGAGGAGCCTTCTCCGTGTGCAGGGTGTCCATGGGATCCAGCAGAAAGGTTGGGAATAAGCAGAGAGTGCTCCCCCGGACTGGAGCCGTATTCATCTGAGGAGCCATAATCGCTAGGTGAACCAGATACAGAAACCCTCTGAGAAACACGAGTGTAGGAACATACTGTCATACCTCCTACCGCCGCCCCTACAAGGCCACACTCAGAGCCATGGCCAGAGCTGGAGGACAAACTAGGAGCTGGAGATGGAGTAGGGTTAGGTGTATAACGTGCAAGGCTGAGAGTAATCTTAGCAGGGGTTGGAGCCCTAGTGGGCTTGGGCCGCAATGTTGGTGTAGTTGAGCAAGAACCATTAAGACTTGGGCTGGAACTGGCCCATGTTCCTCTGGCACTTGCACTGCTATCCTCTGATCTTGCCCCAATGCTGGCTGTTCGTGCTCTCGGGAAGCCGTGACGTGATGTAGGTGACGTGCTTGTGCTGCTCCCTCCTGTTCCAGGGGTCTCTGTTCGGGCTCGTCTGGTGAAGCCAACTTGGCTTGGTGGCAGGTTTGGATGATGACGACGACTCGGAACACTGATGGGGTTGGAAGCAGTGCCACCTCCACACGAAGTCCCTACTGACTGGGATTTACTGCGCTGACGGAATTCCTCACTTAATGCCTTCATGGCCTCCAGCAAGGTCTCGTGCATGTTTTGTGCCACTACAGAATCATCCACCTGCATCCAGAACTCTCCCGGTCCAGTAATAGCTGAGCGACCCACCTCAATGAAGAAAAAATTCTCTGAATGTCCACACCTGCGTACGTTCATTAACTGCAATACCACAGCAGCCACATCAGAGTTGAGCTTGACAAAGTTCACTGTCTTGTCAGTTAGGCACAGGCGGTAGATGCCAACTAAGTTCCTGGCATGTCCAAGACCCTTTGGCCAAACCTTGACCTGCCATACTTCCTTGAAGGTTGGAATAGGAGAAGGAGAACTACATTCTCCACTACTGCCATAGTCATCAGGAGTTTTACCTATAAAATAAAAAAGTATAAATAAGTCAGCATACCTCATGGTACAAGGCATTAAACCTTACGAACTGTAAGGAGTAGAGTTATACAAACAAAAAAGTATAAGTAAGTCAGCATACCTCATGGTACAAGGCATTAAACTTTATGAACTGTACTGATCAAAGTCAAAATGTAGTTAACATGATTAAATATATGGTCTAATTAATTACATAACATAAACCAAAGATATACACAATCCCTTAATTCCTGTGTCTTCTTCAAAGCTGTTGGTGTGACCTTCCTAGAGTTTCTGAAGACTGTGCAGGAAGTTTGCAACAATCCAAAAGAAAAACGGTCAATTGTCACTTCATTAGGTACACTGGGTAATACAAATCTGTAATCTGTTAATTATGGGCCATCAACTCAAAGCATTCAGACATGGTCAGAAGCTTAAGGTGTTCAAAGCTTAAGGTGTTTTAACACCACAATGGTGTAAGATAGGTGAATTTTAAGTGTGGAATAATGTTTGTTCTCAGTTGTTGGTTGCCAGAACCTGCTGAATGGTGTGAAATACTAAATAAATAAAACTTCCAGTGCCAGATCTTTGGATGGTAACGCTGTGTCAAGAGGATCACAGGAGAATGATCAGAATGGTTCATGACATTAACGCAAAGAACCAGACAATTATACTCATGTTGCCATTGACATACATGCAGTGAGATGTGGGGACAGGCCGTTTGTCTGCCTGAGTGGTTGCCATCCAGGACCCAAGGCGGTTCCGTGGTGTTGTGGATGTGGCGTAGTGAGGCACCAGAGCATGCCCCCAGACTTGACTTGACTTTTCACTCAATAAACCGGCAAGTAAATGTATGAATGGGTGAGAATCAGGAATATGAAATGAGAAGGGATTACACACGTGGCCACAACTGTTGGTACCCCTATATTTTGTTCATGTATCCATCCCCTGACTTGTCGAAAGAAAATTGGCTGTAAAAGTGATGATTTACTGTAAATTCATCAAAGGGTGCCAATAACTGTCCAGCATACATTTAGTGTTAGGATTTTTTTTGTTTTGTTTCACTTTATGAAAGCATTTTGCTTTGTTCTTGTTGCCAAATAACTTTGAACATTTAAAAAAAATAGATTTGTATTAAACAAAATTGCTTTTTTTTTTTTTTACATTTTTCCTGATAATATAACAATTTTGTCCATATATGTATATTCCAGCTCACAGCTGTGAAATTGCACTGTGATTAGACTGTTACAGAAAAAAAAATCATAGTAAAACATATGGGAAAGTAATGAACAAAAAATTGTTCATATTCATATGTACTTTTGAGCCAAATTTGTAGATATGATCCCACATATTTTCCACTCGGAAGCAGTGATGACACCAACAACAACATGACAGCTCATCTGAGAAAAAAAATGTGCTAAGTCCTCTTTTACTTAATATTGTTGTTCTTGCCCTTAGCCTATCCCCAACACTAACCTTAACCTATATGTGAATGCGCTTTTCTGAATGTTACATCCAAAATGCGCATTACACATGTGCATGAAAATTCTGAGGAATGCGTATGAAATGTCAGGCCTAACATTGTTTTATCTTGTCTAACCCACTTTGTTTTATCTAACCCTAACCCAAGAAAAGGACCAAAAAAGGAATTACAAATTAATGTTTAACGGGATAAGGATTCTGTATTATTGTTATTGTTGTTATAACAGTTAAATCAGTTCATCTTCATGTTTTCAATCATTCTCGAGGAAACAGATTTTATGTAAATTTTGTGAAGAAACCATTAAATTTTGATCTTCAACATAATATAAGCTCATTTAAATAGCAAGTTGGCTTTTTACTTTTTTCCTGTTGACAAGTCAGTTGATTTCTGAAAGCATTTTCAGCCAATGTCCCAAACTTATCAAGAAGATGAACCCATTCAAGTTTGGTGATGACCTCAATCATTTCTTTTCAATCATTTTCTACATCGAGGTATACAGAGGATTTCAATTTCTCAAAAATCAAATTGCTCTCAGTCTTTCATGTTCCACAGTGGACCCCCAATTCTTGCATCTTTGCACTGGCTTCCTATTAATTTTAGAATTCATTTTAAGATTTGATTGTTTGTCTTTAAAGCTTTGAATGGAATGGCCCCTCAATACATCACTAACCTCCAAATTTACTCTTCGACGCATGCTCTGAGGTCTGAGGGCCATTTCCAGCTCGTGGTACCCAAGATGAGACTTTTATTGGTTTTATCATTTGTATGCTGTATTTATTTATTTATTTATCTTGCACATTTTAGTTATTATTATTGTTAATTTTCTTATTTTTAATTTATTTCTTGACTATTGAGGTTTTATCTATTGTGGTTGTATGTGCAGCACTTTGGAAGGTCTTTGTTGTTAAATGTGCTATATAAATAAAGTGGATTGGATTGGATGAGGTAAAGTGAAATGTGCAGATGTTTGATCTATGTCCTGTAAAATATGTGACCTGATGTTAAAACTGTTGTATTGAAGGAGGGCGACAGGAATACATTTTTAGGAATGCATAATTTAGTTAACCATAATGCAAAACAGTGGTATTGCCATGCTTTGGCGTTGATATGAGCTCACCAAGTGCTCTTCTAGGAGTGTATTGAACTCTTCATCATCTTTCCTTCTGAGCTTTGGTCACAGATAAGAAGGTTGGACTTCTCCTGTGCACCTCTTTACCTCATAAATTGACCAGTGAGCGCATTTCAGAATGATTTATTGGAAAGGCTGCGCCTCTCTATTGCGCCAAAAGGCGCCGTTTAAAATACAGGCGGCACAGGATCCTTTGCGTCTGTCCCTGGAATAAAGTCTAAAATAAAATAAAGAAAGAAATAAACGGGGATTTCTGCGCAAACGTACATCTAATTTTAGAGGTACTTGACAACATTTGAGCTGGGCAAGCCCATCGGAGGGAGGGTGATGGTGCTCCGGCACAAACGTAAACACGAGGGGAGCCAACAGAAACACACCGTGCAATGAGTGCGCACTGACCGAGCCTTCACCACCATCACCACCACCATCATCACCATCAACATCATCACCAGCAGCAGCAGCAGCAGCGCGCACGAATGTAGGTTAGGCGAACGGTGTGAGCCGGAGCTGCGCAGAAAAACAAAAACACGGGCTCCATCGGAGCGAGCGGCGATAGGCTGCTACGAGATGATGCATCCAGCGGATGGTTGCTATATGCCCACTGCGCCATGCCAAAACACGCCGCCGCGCCAAGCGGGATGCGTCTTAACGCCAAATAAAAGCAGAATATTGCACGATTAGTGCGTTTTATTCGATTCCTCTCATTGGATTTGCGGAAAACGATCGGGATTGTATTTTTTTAAAGCAAATTTGCTGCACAAATTACACATGCCGCCCATAGCGTGCGTTGCGCGTCACATCCCACCACCACCTCCTCCTCCTCCAGTCGTATCCACCTGCCTCGTGGTGCAAAAAAAAAAAAAAAACGCGCCGTGCGAACACACTCTAAGCAAATTAAATAGTAAAAATGTAATTAAAAAAAATGTTATGTATTAAAGAAAGCAGCTGCAGCCAGAACACGGTGGTGGTGATGATGATGGTGATGGTGGGGGGGGGGGGGGGGGGGACCTGTCAGGGATGCACGTTAGGCCCCGTGCAGACATCAGGGGATCTTACAGTTGCACTGGAGGTCCAGCATGGCTTGGTACCACTCGTTTTGGACCGCCTCGCTGTCCGCGGCGATGGCAAAGCTCTCACTGCGCGTGTACAGCACGATCATGTGCTTGTTCTTGGAATCCGCCCGCTTGTTGATGTTGAAGCAGGACTCCAGGTTCAGGACTTTTTTGGGCACAGGTGATTTACTGCGGAATTTCTTCTCGTTCTCGTAGTACTCCAGCCGCGCGGGACCGTGCTCCGAGGCCGCCCGCAGCACGAAGAAGCGCCGGTGCATTGATTTGTGTTTGCGGAGGTAGCCGCTTTTCTGCACATCTTCATAGTTGTGCGGCAGCTCGGCGCTCTGGTTCTCCATGGCCAGCAAGGCGGAAAGAAAGAAGTTATCAGCCGATTGCTTCAGGAGCCGGGATCCGCGTCCATGTGCGCGTCTCGTTAATCCGTCCCTGCCCGCGTCCACATTTCAGAGTTCAGCATGTCTCTAAAAGCGCAGGATGATGGGGCGAAAGATCCAGACCATGTTCCGGATCAGGTCTCATTGTGTGTGCACGGGAGGCTGCAGGAGGATCCGTGCACGGGCGTGCACTGATACTGCAGCCCAGCCCTATCAAGTCTCCCCCCCCCCCCCAAAAAAAAAAAAAAAAAGCCCGGTGCAGTTCAGCTGCTTGAGGACGTCTCCTCCACCTGTCTGAGGCGAGCCCACAGTCAATCCCACTACTGTCAAGATAAACACGCTACAAACAAATGTACCGCTTAGGCTTTTCAGAATAAAATCCCGGAAACGCCTGACTTTAATCTTTGACACATCTCCAATTAGTAAGTCCCTTCGGCTGCTCCCTTGTTTGCACTCACAGCAAATCCAAGGTGGATCTGCATGTTGAATTGGCACAGGTTTTACGCCAGATGCTCTTCCTGACGCAACTCCACATTACATGGAGAAATGTGGCAGGGGTGGGATTTGAACCCGGAACCTTCTGAACCGAAACCAAGCGCATTAACCACTTGGTCACTTATGTTAATCTGACCTGTTATGGTCTTCTGGAACAGTTGATATGTAACAGAGGCCAGCAGGTGTCGCTGTGCAGATGTAGTTAGTAAACCTCACTCCCAACAGCTCAAAAGGATTCTCTGGTGACAAGGCCAGAGCCCTGGGTTTTAGCCTTCTGGTTAGAGAGTCCAACTGCCATGCTGGAGCTCATGAGTTCGCATCCCAAGGGGAGCAAATGGGCGGAGTCATAACAACACAACGCAGAGTGCAGCCGCTACAGATAGATGTATTTTATAACTTAAAAATGGGACTGATGCTAACACGTTAGCATGTCTATGACATTTTCAATGTTAGAGTTAGCATTAAGCTGTTGCAGCTGTCACCACATTTGTTTTGTGTATAATATCATGGCTCAGAGTTTGTTGTCGTAAAAGAGTTAAATGTATTACAAATTGTAATATTTTATTCATTTATTTAGATTTATATATCAATAATAATAATAGCAACAACAACAATAATAGTAATAATAACTAGTAGTAAGCCCTTTTGGCTGCTCCCTTGTTTGCACTTGGGGTCTGCCACAGCAAATCCAAGGTGGATCTGCATGTTGAATTGGCACAGGTTTTACGCCGGATGCCTTTCCTGACGCAACTCCACATTACATGGAGAAATGTGGCAGGGGTGGGATTTGAACCCGGAACCTTCTGAACTGAAACCAAGCGCATAAACCACTTGTCCACCACCCCATCTCCAACTAAATAAATATAAATAGTTTTTACGTCCGCTGAGGACGTAAAAAACATTTATTTGTTTGTCTGTCTGTTAGCAGGACTATGTCAAAACTACTGCATGAAGTTTGATGAAATTTTCACCACAGATACATAATAGGAAGGAAGGCTTCATTCAATTTTGGAGGTGATCTGGAGCCAGATCTGGATTCTGGATCAAGATTTCACTTTATATAGGCTTTTAAGGATTACGTCAAAACTACTTCACAGATTCTCACCAAATTTTCATTTAGGGCATGGACCACACATTGGTTTTAAGCTTTGGAGGACTCCATTAAATTTTGGAAGTGATCTGGATCCGGATTTCACTGTGTAGACTTTTAAGGATTACGTCAAAGCTACTTCACGGATACTACAGCACGATGTAAAACCAAGCTCAGGAAGACACTATTTTGTTTCATCTTGTGAATTAAATATCAGATTACAAACATCTTGGATCAGTATGCAATTATTGCATTGTGTTATGGAATCCAGATCCAGCCAGACTCTTGACAGGAAGCAGAAGGTTAGACCACGTTACTCCCATTTTGGTGTCTCTTCACTGGCTTCATGTCTCTGCGAGATCAGATTTTAAAGTTCTGCTACTGGCCTATAAAATTGTTCACGGACTGGCACCGCCCTACTTGAATGATCTACTTAACTCCTACAGGCTTTGCATTCACAGGACGCAAGATTTGTCCCTAGGGTGAATACAAAGTCTGCTGGAAATAGAGCCTTCTCCTATCATGCCCCGGTCCTGTGGAATGATCTCCCTGCATTAGTAAGACAGCTGGACTCTGTTGAGACTTTTAAGTCACGATTGAAGACGCATTATCTTTCTATTTTATATGATTGACATATTGTTTACTATGTATTCCTTTATTCTTTTTATTTTTTTATCTTTTAAACTTTTTATTATGCTTTTAATCTTTTAATCATGTTCTTTGATCTTTTTATTTAATTTGTTTTGGTTTTTCATTGCTGAGTTGTTTTCTGTGAAGCGCCTTGAGGCGACGCTGTCATGATTTGGCGCTCTATTAGTTCAATAAATTGAAACTGAATAAATTTAAAATGACGTAAAGTCCGGGTCACAATGTGAATCACATATCTGTTATTTTGAGTCCTCGTCAACCCTTGGCGGTCATCAGAAATCTTGGTTTGCTCTTGTTTTTAAATTATATTAATTAGCATATGTCAATTTTATGTTTAAAAAGTGCCTTCCGTTATTCATGCTTACCCCTTATCCCACTGGAATGTGTTGATTATGGGGACTGGTTGTGCCATCACTGAAGATCATGGGGCTCGGGAGATGATGGACCCGCTGTTGCCTTGTGGTGGACTCTGGAGGATTGAAACATTTGTGATATTCTAAGGATCAGAACTGTAAACTCAATGATGATCTCAATTGTGGCCCACTTCATGGGTCCATCATCCTTACAGCTTAATTGTTTTTAGAATTGGTTAATAAGACCACTGGCTGTTATGAGTAACTGGGTGCTTAGCTGCATCACCCTTGTGTTTGCATGTTTGGCAATCCTTTGTTGTGCTTTGTTTTGTTATTTCGCTGCTGGTAGTATGACCAGAGGGTGTCAAAATCCAATCCCTTGTCCACATTGTGACACCTGGGTAATGGATCAAGTAGGAGATTGCCTGTTGTGGGGAAATACATGGGGACCTTGTGACCATGGTCGCTACAGTAACCATGAAGGACCAACAGGTATACTGAAGTCGACAGGACTAAATGGGATCTTGTGAAACAAGAAGTAATCAACAGAGGGTCAGGTGGAGGAGGTGATGGCTTGTAACCCAACAGGTGTGAAGGTGAACGAAGGCTACAACAGGTCCACAGACCCCGATCATCTGGGATTTCCCAGCTATTGGACAAGACTGAGGATCTGTCAAGGACCGTGTGTTTGTCTGTGTGCAATGGCATTCCCACATTAAAACAACCAACACACTGGCGTCTCTAGATTGACCCTGGATGTAGATTTTCTTCACATCTACCATCCTGTCCGGGAACCGATTAAGAAACTAGAGCACCACACTCCTAGAGTGCAAACCTCTGTCAGCACTAGTTTCCAATTCCACAAGATTTTCAAGGTGAAAGTCCTGTTAGAAGTGGCTTTTCATAAGCTAAATTAGATGTGATCAAATGTAAGGAGTATGTATTTGTTTATGCACTTGAACTGGTTTCTTTTTCGTTTTCTGAATTCTTTTTCAGATAATTTTCACAGACCATTGGTTATCTTTGCTATGCACAATTTTTCATTGCTTTTTGGCGCTTGGTTTCTGACTGATAACTAGAAGATAGACAAACATAAATTTGGAACCTCCATCCAATTTTGGTGGTGTACGTAACTCCATAACAGAAAAATGATAATGATTGAGGCACTTTTGGTTGAGATATAATGCAAAATCTACACCAAATGGGCTTTTCAACATTAAATTCAAATGTCCACAAAATACATAATCATGATCAGATCTGGATCAAACTTTGTCAGGCGATAGTTAGTGTCAGTCTGCACCTCACTTTCAAATATGATAGTGATTGGGGCACGTTTGATTAAGATATAACGTAAAATATACATTAAATGGGGTTTTCAATGTTAAATTTAAATGGCCACAAAATCTGTAATCTGGAACAGATCCGGATCAAACTTTGGCAGTCGATAAAGGATACCATTCTACACAATGCTGTCTAACATAAAATAAATTTGATCTTTTTTGATAGAGTTCTGAATTTTTGATAATTCATTCAATGTTGAAGATAGGGATTTTTCCAATTTTCCAAGATTTTTCCTGACTTTCACCTGTGATCTATGACCTTGGAAATTTAATCAGTTCTTGCCTATAAGTCTTCAGTAAAACATTTGAGAACAAAATATGAAAAAATGTGGGCTCCAGGCTGTTCACAAACAAACAGACAAACAAACAGGTGCAAAAACATAACCTCTGCCCAACTTCATGGGCGGAGGTAACAATCTTTCTCATCACTAAGGGATTGCCATGAAAGGAGTATGACCAGAGCAGATGGTCACCCCTCTTAGCCCTGTCTGCTTGACATTTCTTCTTATAATCAAAAAATGTCTGGAGTTTTTTTCCTTATCACTGTTGCCAACCTGTTTGCTCAGTGGGTCGGTAGGGATAGATCTTACCTTTGTGAAGCAACTGGGGCAATTTATGTTGTGATTTGGTGTTCTATAAATAAACTGACTGAATTATGAAAATGGTAAACTCATTTTACCATCATCACAACAGTCTTTACCTCCACTACAAATATTTGAGGGCTGATTAGGTTTTTCAAATCAAGTTGCCTCAAGGTGCTTCTCACAAGTAAGTCTAACCTTACCAACCCCTACAGAAAACACACAGGTGACAGTGGTAAGGAAATACTCCCTCTGATGATTTGAGGAAGAAACCTCAAGCAGACCAGACTCAAAGTGGTGGCCCTCTGCTTGGGCCATGCTACAGACACAATAGACAATACAAATATACAGGAAATTTTGGGAGTCCATGCTGGTGCACAGAATGGGAGGCTTGCAGAAGAAGACACCCACTCCCACCTCTGGATGGAGCCGCACATCAAACAGAGAGGAAAAAACAGAATCAGGCGACAGAAAGACAACAAATATAGTATAATTTGTCAGCATTAAGCAACAATTAAAACAGAAGAAATACTAAGGTGATCGCCGGCCACTAGCCCCAAGCTTCACTAACAGTGGATGGAACAGACCCCTCTCTGAGGAGGAGTTGGCCACTCTTTAAAAGTATCTTGGATGTATATCTGCTCCCCAAAGCACAGCACTAAAATAAGTACTCAATGTTCAACTTGACCAAATTACGCAACAGTTCTGCAGCTGTCACATTGTCTTGTCACGTTCTTGTTCTCATTCATTTGTACAGTCAGGGGCCACTTTATTAGGAAGAATTGTGTGTCTAATATATTGTCACTGAGTGCACACGCTCAGCTGGTGGTAGGTTTTTGTTGCATTTGTTAAGAGCTACATGTTTGTTATCGCCGACCAGTCTGGCTGTTCACCTCTGACCGAGGAGACATATTTGCCTACAAAACAGCTGCTCACTAGATTAATTTATTTTCCACTCAGCTGTCTGTAATCTCTAAAGATTGTTAGGCAAAAAAATTCCAGGAGGTTAGCAGTTTGTGAGATAGTCAAACCAGCCTGTCTGGCACCAATAATCATTTCTCGTCCCTGGTGACTGGGCTGAATAACAACCATATCTGCATGCATGTACACACGCACACACACATATATATATACACGAGGTCTATTAGAAAAGTATCCGACATTATTTTTTTCAAAAACCATATGGATTTGAATCACGTGTGATTGCGTCAGCCAAGCTTGAACCTTCGTGCGCATGCGTGAGTTTTTTCACGCCTGTCAGTTGCGTCATTCGTCTGTGAGCAGGCTTTGAGTGAGGAGTGGTCCACCCCTCTCGTCGTTTTTTTCATTGTTTAGGAATGGCTCAGAGACTGCCGCTTTGCTTGATCAAAATTTGTTCAGAAACTGTGAGGGACATCAAAGTGGACACCATTCAAGAAATTCAGATGGTTTTTGGTGAAAATTTTATGGGCTTCAAAGAGATTACAGAGTGTTACTGTCGCTTTAAGGACGGCCCAGAGCGACTGGTGGTGCGCCGCACTCCGAAGCCGCCATTGACAGGCTGAACGACCATTTCATTTCTAAACGGATGGCTGTATGGATCCGTGACCATCGTGTGCAATTTCTCTGGTTATCACAAGAGCTGGACATCAACCATTTTCCGGCAGATTTCACTTTTAACAAGAGATTTTGTCATGGAAAGCCGAGCGGAGGCTTCGCGCGTCACGATGGATTCGCTACTGGAGCGAGACAAAACCACCTCCGTTTTGGTCTCACAGGACGGCTTTGAGATGGCGTTCAGACAGCTGTCGGTGGTTTTTCCATCGAGTGATTATCCGAGAAATTGTGGATGTGCCTAGACATGCCAGAACATGTCCTGTGAGGCTTCATCATGGTGTTGCTGTGCGCCATGCGGCACCGCCGCGACGCGTGGAATTCCTCAGCACGTCTGTCTCAATGTGCCGAAAAAGTGCTGATGTCCACATCTTTTCACAATTCCTGTGCTAGTCAGACGACATCCCGGGTGAAACACAGCGTCCAGTTTGGAAATGAATGGCACATTCCACTGTTACAGGAGTTTTTGTCATGGAAAGAGGAGCGGAGGCTTCGCACGTCACGGCGGTGCCGCATGGTGCAAAGCAACGCCATGATGAAGCCTCACAGGACATGTTCTGGCATGTCCAGACACATCCACAATTTCTCGGATAATCACTCGATGGAAAAACCACCGACAGCTGTCTGAACGCCATCTCAAAGCTGTCCTGTGAGACCAAAACGGAGGTGGTTTTGTCTCGCTCCAGTAGCGAATCCATCATGACGCGCGAAGCCTCCGCTCGGCTTTCCATGACAAAATCTCTTGTTAAAAGTGAAATCTGACGGAAAATGGTTGATGTCCAGCTCTTGTGATAACCAGAGAAATTGCACACGATGGTCACGGATCCATACAGCCATCCGTTTAGAAATGAAATGGTCGCTCAGCCTGTCCATGGTGGCTTCGGAGCGCGAGCACCACCAGTCGCTCTGGGCCGTCCTTAAAGCGACAGTAACACTCCTTATTCTCTACCAAGCCCGTAACATTTTCACCGAAAACCATCTGAATTTCTTGAATGGTGTCCACTTTGATGTCCCTCACAGTTTCTGAAAAAATTTTGATCAAGCAAAGCGGCAGTCTCTGAGCCATTCCTAAACAATGAAAAAAACGACGAGAGGGGTGGACCACTCTTCACTCAAAGCCTGCTCACAGGCGAATGATGCAACCGACAGGCGTGAAAAAACTCACGCATGCGCACGAAGGTTCAAGCTTGGCTGACGCAATCACACGTGATTCAAATCCATATGGTTTTTGAAAAAAATAATAAGGACGGATACTTTTCTAATAGACCTCGTATATATATATATATATATATATATATATATATATATATATATATATATATATATATATATATATATATATATATATATATATATATATATATATAATAGTCCTGACTGCACTGTATATATGAGTATATTAATGAATGCAAAAAAACCCTCCCACTTCTTCTAATAAGATTACTGGTAGCTATTTATAGCATCAAATGCATATTTGATACATCTGAATGTTCAGTTTATTCTTGAAATTTATTTATTCATTTTTTTGCAGTTATAAATATGCTTTTATGATGAAAGCCAGCAGGCTACGTTTCCATTCTTCTTTGGTGCATTGTTGCTGACTTGACAAACCTTCTGCTGCCAGACTGGCACCTCCAAACTGGTGCCAGTCTAGTGTTAGGGGGGTTTCAGGCCTGATGAGGCCCAGAGGAACACCGTGTTCAGTCGAAGAAGGCTCTGATTCTGAGGATATGAACGTCCAGGTAGTTTTAGATATGCATTCAGCATTTATTTAACCTGACAACTGCAAAGACAGACATTTATTTACAGGCACAATTTTAAAACATGAATGAAATTTGATCCAATATCCTGTAAATTATTGCCTTGATCAATAAATAAATGATCTGTTAAATAGACATATCTAGCAGTGTTTTGTCGTTGTTTCGAAGACCCATAGAATTTGTGACATCAACACTTAAAATTGTATTTATTGAGTGCATTGTACTGAGGAAAAGTTGCATTATGGAAAGATGCATTTAAATGTTATTTGAGCTGTTTTTCCAGGTTGCAAGTAAATGAAGCCTAACACTTGTTAGCATATTTGTTCATAGCTGTCATAGCATCCCTTACCAAAAAGTAGTATATGCAAGTATGTTTCAAGTATACTTCTAGTTTACTTTTTATATACTTATCAGTACTATTTTTTGGTAAGGGATTACTCATACACCTTATAAACATTGTCGATTTTGTGCTCTACAGCAAGCTGAAATTGACTGACTGAATTGGATGTATCATATTGATAGATTTGCAACAAAGAATATTGATTTTTAAATGACCCATTTTTTCTTTATGATTTAATTTGCATCAGATATATTGACTGACGTGGATTGATTGAACCCTTTGTGAAAACATCTTTAGGAAAAAACAGTCTGCACACAAAACGACAGTCTTCACTAAAACAGTGTTTTATTTACAGAAATGTACTGACATCTCTGTGAAAATGTACAATACAGTTTATCGTGATGAACATTGCTGAATTTGGCAAATTCATTAAAAGCCCCCCCCCCAAAAAAAAAAAAAATTAAGGGTTCCTACCTAAATTGCACATTCTGTTCATCAGGTAATGATTCTGAATGTCCCATTTAACATCTTCTTTCTCAAGGCTTTAATTCATTAGAGATTTAATGTTTCGACACCATAAAATCTTGATGATCAGTTCATCTGGTGTCCATTTCTTATTTCTCAGAAGAAAAAAAAATGTTCACAGCCTGAAACTTTTGCATTGTTTCGAAAAAACAAAAAGTCATCCACCCTACAGGAAACAAACTATGTACAAATTTACAATATGTACATTGCCCCAGGCCACAAAGCAATGAATCAGAAGACTCTGACTTCTTTGTTATTTGCCTCTGTCTTATCATTATTTGGAGAGCAGGGGGTTGAGGGGATGGGTCAGGGGATGAGGTGTCCTTAATGAATGTTTTTTGCTCAGAGGACCACCACATTCATCCCAAAGAGAAGATACTGATTAAAAAATAAATAAATCTGACACAGATAAAGATTTACAGCGATATACACAGAAAGGCTCAATCTGCTGAGGTACATTATTGGAGGTGATCGATCGTTTTGGTCAGTTGACATCCAGACTGTGAGTGAAGATGTAATGTCCGATACTGAAATGACGGACAAGTCCTCACTGCTGACACACAGTTTGTTCACTCATCCAGCACAACCCGATAAACTAATCACAACAGGTCACGATGTGTTTGTGTGTGCTCAAATGTTACGGTACAAAATTACACCATGTTCAGATCATTACAGGAATCAATAAAGCAATATGCCATTATGGAAACAAATAACTGGAACCAGAAAAATATGCATTTTTGACATTTAATTCCCAGCACATTCTTTTTAGAAATAATTATTTGTTAGGAAAATCTGTAATTATGGACTATTTCTAGGTTAGCTGTTTCAACTCCAGTGTAAATTTAAGTCTTATGATTTAACTTGAGGACTCACTCACTCACTCACTCACTCACTCACTCACTCACTCACTCACTCACTCACTCACTCACTCACTCACTCACTCACTCACTCACTCACCTTCAACCACTTACTCCAATTAAGGGTCCTGGGGGGCATATTCTAAAGATATAGATACATTTGTTCTTTTAATGTGTAAATATCATAGCAATATTATATTACAATTCTTAAGATGACATTTTACACTTTTTTATATAACAGGTTACCAGATCTTTAAAAACCAATATTAAAGTTTGTAGCCTCAAATAAACCACAGACATTGAGGTGATGCATTAGAAAAAAAAGAGGATGCTTATGAATGATCTGTTTCTGTTTGTCACTTTAAATGGAAAGGACCACCTCTCTGACCACGCCCCTCTTTCTTCTGAGCATAGGTGATACCTGCCTGTTTTTATAGAAATTGTGCGTGCGTGTCGCACAGACCACAGCTCAGTGGGCGTGTCTTACTGAGAAAACAGGAGTACAGATATGGATATATGCAACACATGTCGCAGAAATAAGAATTGAGCTGTTGCAGTTTCCCAGTTGTGCTTATATTAGAAGAGTTTCCACATGCATGCTCATAAAACCAAGAGAGTTTGAGGTTGTTTGATGTGAAAATCTACACTCTAAATTTAAAACATTGCAGCTGCATTTAGTTATGACCACTTGCTACCTCTCTATAAGGAGCTCTTACAAGTTTTGGATGTTGAACTCAACTTTACAACTTGTAAAGTTGAGTTCAACAAGAGCTCTTTATGTTAAACAGAGATAGAAAGTGGACATAACTAAACGCAGCTGCAATATTTTAGAGTGTAATTATGCTTAAGAGTAAAATGTTTAAAAAAAAATTCACAATATATCCCCTTTAAAGCTTTTAAAGTTAGTGCAGAACAGACAGTTATCTGCAAGATGAACAGTTGAGCAGTAGTTATCACTCTTTACATGTTCATGATAAATCCGTTGTAATAGCTATGCAAAGTACAAGGGTCAGTACAAGTGTACTATGTACAGTACATATTGTCAATATCACACATGATAGTGGGATCATTTTTCCCTGGAGACAAATCTACCAAATGTCCATCCTCTAAGTCTAAGGTGACTGCTGTCTGTAACCTTTAAACAAATACCTTGAATTCAGTTTGGTACAACGTGCATCCGGAAAGTATTCAGAGCACTTCACTTTTTCCACATTTTGTTATGTTGCAGCCTTATTACAAAATTGATGAAATTCATTGTTTTTCCTCAAAATTCTACTCACAGTACCCCATAATAACATGAAAAGCGTTTTTTGACATTTTTGCTGACTTATTAAAAATTAAAAAATGAAGTAAGTAAAGTGCCTTTATTTGTCATTGTACATACATATATACAATGAAATTTGTCCTCTGCATTTAACCCATCATAATTGCAGGTAGACACAATCCGACCACTAGGGGCAGTGGGCATCCACAGTCTGACACCCAGAAACCAACTCCAGATGTACAGACTCTGCCTTGGTCAGGGGCAGAGAAAGGAGCAGACCCTAAATAAGCATGTTTTTGATTGTGGGAGGAAACCGGAGTGCCCGGAGGAAACCCACACAGACACAGGGAGAACATTCAAACTCCACACAGAAAGAATGGGAAGTGATCCCACGACCTTTTTGTTGTGAGGCACCAGTGCTAACCACTAAGCACTGTGCCACCATGAATACAAGGATATCACTCATACATAAGTATTCACACCCTTTGCGCAATACTGTGTTGATGCACCTTTGGCAGCAATTACAGCCGTGAGTCTTCTTCAATATGATGCCACAAGCTTGACGCACCTATCTTTGGGCAGTTTTGCCCATTCCTCTTTGGAGCACCTCTTGAACTCCATCAGGTTGGATGGTGAGCGTCGGTGCACAGCCATTTTCAGATCTCTCCAGCGATGTTCAATCAGATTCAGGTCTGGGCTCTGGCTGGACCTCTCAAGGACATTCACAGAGTTGTCCTGAAGCCACTCCTTTGATATCTTGGCTGTGTGCTTGGAGTCATTGTCTTGCTAAAAGTTCAACCGTCACCCCAGTCTGAGGTCAAAAGCGCTGTGGTGCAGGTTTTCATCCAGGATGTCTCTGTACATCCTGGATGAAAGCATTCATCTGCATTCATCTTTTCCTCAATCCTGACTAGTCTCCCAGTTCCTGCTGCAGAAAAACATCCCCACAGCATGATGCTGCCACCACCATGCTTCACTGTAGGGATGGTGCCTGGTTTCTTCCAAACATGATACCTGGCATTCACGCCAAAGAGTTCAATCTTTGTCTCATCAGAAAAGAGAATTTTGTCTCTCATGGTCTGAGAGTCCTTCAGGTGCCTTTTGTCAAACTCCAGGTGGGCTGCCATGTGCCTTTTACTAAGGAGTGCCTTAGTAAAAGTGCCCACTCTACCATACAGGCCTGATTGGTGGATTGCTGCAGAGATGGTTGTTCTTCTGGAAGGTTCTCCTCTCTACAGAGAGAAATGCTGGAGCTCTGAGAAAGTGATCATTGGGTTCTTGGTCACCTCCCTGACTAAGGCCCTTCTCCCCCATCACTTAGTTTAGATGGGTGACCAGCTCTAGGAAGGAGTCCTGGTGGTTCTGAACTACTTCCATTTATGGATGATGGAGGTAACTGTGCTCACTGGGACCTTCAAAGTACCAGAAATGTTTCTGTATCCTTCTCCAGATTTGTGCCTCAAGACAATGCTGTCTCTGAGGTCTACAGACAATTCCTTTGACTTCATGCTTGGTTTGTGCTGACATGCACTGTCATCTGTGGGACCTTATATGTAGACAGGTGTGTGCCTTTCCAAATCATATCCAGTCAACTGGTTTTTCCACTGATCATCCTTGAGATGATCAGTGGAAACATGAAGCACCTGACCTCAATTTGGAACTTCATGACAAAGGTTGTGAATACTTATGTACATGTCATTTCTTAGGGTTTTTTATTTTTAATAAAGTTTAAAAAACTTTTCACATTGTCATTATGGGGTATTTTGTGTATAATTTTGAGGGGAAAAAATTTAATCCATTTTGGAATAAGGTTGTAACATAAAAATGTGGAAAAAGTGAAGCACCATGAATGCTTTCTTGATGTTCATGTGTAGGGCAGTGGTGGTGGCCAAGTGGTTATGTGCATTTGTTTCTAGTGCAGAAGATTTCTGATTTCAAACCCCACCCCTGCCCATTCTACATGAAATATGGAGTTGTGTTAGGAAGGGCATCCAATGTAAAACCTGTGCCAAATCAACATGTAGAGCCACCTGAGATCTGCTGTGGTGACCTCGAGTGTAAGCAAGGAAGCAGCCAAAGGGACCTTTATACACGTTCATGTGTGGAAACAATGATTCTGAAAGCATTAGGTTGAATAATCAGGTCCCATCTTATCTTAGGGACCTCATAGTACCATATCACCCCAATAGAGCGCTTCGCTCTCAGACTGCAGGCTTACTTGTAGTTCCTAGGGTTTGTAAGAGTAGAATGGGAGGCAGAGCCTTCAGCTTTCAGGCTCCTCTCCTGTGGAACCAGCTCCCAATTCGGATCAGGGAGACAGACACCCTCTCTACTTTTAAGATTAGGCTTAAAACTTTCCTTTTTGCTAAAGCTTATAGTTAGGGCTGGATCAGGTGACCCTGAACTATCCCTTAGTTATGCTGCTATAGACTTAGACTGCTGGGGGGTTCCCATGATGCACTGAGTGTTTCTTTCTCTTTTTGCTCTGTATGCACCACTCTGCATTTAATCATTAGTGATTGATCTCTGCTCCCCTCCACAGCATGTCTTTTTCCTGGTTCTCTCCCTCAGCCCCAACCAGTCCCAGCAGAAGACTGCCCCTCCCTGAGCCTGGTTCTGCTGGAGGTTTCTTCCTCTTAAAAGGGAGTTTTTCCTTCCCACTGTCGCCAAGTGCTTGCTCACAGGTGGTCGTTTTGACCGTTGGGGTTTTTACATAATTACTGTATGGCCTTGCCTTACAATATAAAGCGCCTTGGGGCAACTGTTTGTTGTGATTTGGCGCTATATAAATAAAATTGATTGATTGATTGATTAGACAAAAACAAACACATTTTTAGTGTTCTGATCTGTTTTCCAATGTAGAGCCAGAGTTTGTAGTAATGTGTGGCTTGTTCAAATCCACAAACCTTAAATGACATAGGTGTAGAATTTTGTTACCATTATTTGTACTATATGACAAAAAAAATTGGTCCTTGCCAATTTGTGAGCACCAGGGGCCCTATCTTGAAGCTCTCTGTTGTGTGGGCCGCCAGAAGAGGAGGTACTGCTGGCCCACCACCAGTGGGCGCCCTGCCTGAAGTGCGGGCTTCAGGCACGAGAGGGCGCTGCCGCCACGGACACAGCCGGGGGTGACAGCTGTCACTCATTATCTCTTGACAGCTGTCACCCATCTACTCTACAGCATCTCACTCCATAAAGACCAGACGTCATCTCCACCTCGTTGCCGAGATATCGTACTTCTATGGAGGTAACTTTCTCTGCCTATATTAATTGATTCTAAGAGCTATTGTTTTGCAGCTGTCAACCAGAGGACCGGCGTGGGTCGCGACTGTTTCGTCCTACGTCCATCAGATAAGTGGTTAAACAGACGCTGCACGAGTGTGTGTTAGAGGTGGAGGTGGCATTCCCACCATTGTTGTTACGGGGTGTACACACACCCACACTTGACTGTCTTTGTTCTTCGCCAGCAGTACCAGATCCGACAGTCGGGGACGGTGATCACCTGGGAATTCGGGACTTGGCGGCTCCAGTATTCACCAGGTTCGGTGGCGGCGGAAATCGTGTGGTTCCGGCTCTTCTCAGGACAGACGTCTTCTATCCTCGAGCCTGCCCACACGTCACCTTTGTGGATTGACTGTTAACATATTCTGAGATTGTCTGTGTATTCGTTGTGCACCTTCACAACATTAAATTGTTACTTTTTTGCTCATCTATTGACCGTTCATTTGCGCCCCCTGTTGTGGGTCCGTGTCACTACACTTTCACAACAGCTCTCTATTGCATGGTCTAAATAGCAGAACGTAAATCCATTTGGGGCATGTCCAGATCCTGGTGGGTGCAGTAAGCAAAGTAGTTGCGTTTATGCATTCATTCAATTTCTATACCTGCTTACTCTCATCAAGCATCATGGGGAGCTGGATCCTATCCCAACTGACATAGGGCAAGAGGAAGTTGCCATGGCAGTTGGATTAACACCCATGTGAACATTGTGTCTTTTGACACCTGTTACTCCATTGTGTGAAAATTGTTCACTGACCACTGCACGTATAGTGCAGCTCTTTCAGCTGGACATTGAGATGGAACTCAACCATTCAGACAGATTACTTTTATGCACTACATTTTCAAATAAGCTAAGAGCAGTTCATCTGTTTTTAACTGTTGTGTTATTTATTTGTGAACTGTGATTCAAGTGGACTGATACTTCTTTGTCTATCACGAGGTTGGAGGGTGTGATTAGTGTTTGTGCAGTCTTTTTGCATCAAATCATGGGTTGTTGTGCATTTTAATGATTTATTATCAACAGATACATTTTCATTTCAGTGTTTAGCATCCACAAAAGGAGGGTAAAATAAACATTGCATTCAAATATAATACAAAACAGTGAAATTAAAATAGCACTTTTCTATGAAGTTCTTTTAATTTGTTGCTATTTTTGTGTACACTTTTTCTTGTTTCACACTTTCTTGTTTCTGTCTACACTGTTGTTTATCACTATGCACAGAGTACACATATGTGGTGAACCCACTTATGTTAAATGTGTCTGAGTGCTGCACTCCAAAAAATACCAGAAATTCACTATACTAGACCTTAGGCATGCTTTTATGTGGTCTAAAAAACAAAATGCCTTTTTTTTTTTGTGATGGACCATAAGAACATACCGTCTTTGCGTATAATCACGTCACTTGCGGACCAACACAGCCATGGCCACACATATGTGTGCAAGCACATTTGGTACCAAAGCCATAGAGACACTGTGCATGAGAATGACAAATGCATGAGGCTGAAAATATAAAGTGGTTTACTGATTATAATAAAGTGCTGATGAGAGATTGTGATGATCTGAATTTGCCTCACAATAGTATTTAAATAGCATTCTCACTCTGAGTTATCCCAAAGATCTGATGGAGATCAAAGTGAGAATTGTGAAGGAGTTCCACTCTTGGTGAACAGAGCTAATATTTGTTGGGTCACATTTCGCTCCGGAGGACATATGTGTTCTCTGCGTGTCCTGTCCACATTCCACTCACACATCTGTCTGTGCGTTCATTCACTGAACGAAGTTGTCATGGAAACAATCATGTCAGTTCTGTCCAAAAAAAAAAAAACATTCCGACTAGCCCATCCTCTTCTGACGATCCAGGAATTTTTGTCTCCTGTCAACAGGAATCTCCTCCAGATTGATACCATGATTGCTTCCACTGGAATAAAAAAAAAAAATTAATGATAATACGCATATCAAGTTGTGATGCATTAATCTTTACAAGATATTCAGTGTAACATAGAGTCACACACATTACAGGAAATTGGATAAATAAAGCCAGAATATTTTCTTACCCCTTTATATCTGGTGGAATAGGCAGAGGTTTGTTGAAATCCTCCCTCCCAACCAACCAATATGTGTTCTCAACCCCTTTACCCTAAATTATAAACATTATAAAAACCAAGAAGCATTCAATACACATCTTTATGCATTTATTTAGATAGACAGATAGATCGATCGATCGATCAATCCCCCCATAATTTACTGGTTTACCTTCAGCTCTGTTAGACCTCTGAGTTGAATTTGGTATCCAAGCTTCAAGCTGTTCAGGATATCAACTGTACTTTGGTTGACATGGATTCTGTAAGCTGTGACACCAACCACAGAAAATGACTTAACATTTGCACAATACACTTTACAGTACTGAGCTAAAGTCTGAAGCACCCTAGTGTTAACATGGTTTGGGATGGGTCCAATATGTAGACCTGGGTATGAATCCTGCTTGTATGGTTGGACAAGACACTTAATCTGTATTGTCCCAGTCCACCCAGCTGTAAATGGGTACAGGGGGATGTCATGGACTCTTGTCCACTTCATGCTACAGAAACTGGAGATAAGCTCTGGCCTGATGGGCCTCATGCCCTATAAGGACTTACTTCATTAATACGTAGGGGTAGCATGGTGAGCCCCCAACCAAGAAGGTCCTGGGTTCAAAACCCATGATACTCATGATCCATGTGCATCTGGAGTTGAGATGGACAGTTTCCTCATAAAGTATGTGTTTTTCTTTCACTGCTCCCCTCCAACAGTAGTCATAATTCACCATTATACTAATACCCCTTTGCAGGTGACTGTAAGGTGCATGAGTGTTGTACTCTTTAGATAAATACACAGCACTGGACTTTAGATGCAGATTTTGCAAGCACAAACACTTTTTGGTGACATATAATTAACAACACACCAGCTTTACACCCAACTGCATCAGGGGAGGTGATGGTCTAGTGGTTAAGCGTTGGTTGGGCTTGAGACCAGAGGATCCTTGGTTCAAATCCCAGTCTGACAAGAAAATCACCAAGGGCCCGTGGGCAAGGTCTTTAATCCCCTAGTTGCTCCTGGTGTATAGTGAGTACCTTGTATGGCAGCACCCTGACATCGGGGTGAATGTGAGGCATTATTGTAAAGCACGTTGAGCGTCTGATGCAGATGGAAAAGCGCTATACAAATGCAGTCCATTTACACCTCATCTGTAGACCAACATGCTCACATGAGCATGGGTGGTATTGTGATTTAGAGGAAGTGGGCACATGGCCTTAAAGTGACATCTGTCAGGTAGAAACAAGAAATGTGTTGCACTGGGAACCACTTTACTCTGCTTTACACAGTGTAGAAAGGTAGGGGCAACGATGGTCATACGAAACCATGCAGTTCACCCGGAAGAATTCAGTTTTAAAGGTAATGTAGTCACATCAGATATTTAGTTATTCTTTAATTCTCAGCACTCTTTGTTTTAAATTATATAGTATTTAGATGTAAATACTCCCATGAAGCTCCCATGACCAGTACAAAATCAAGGACCGAGACGTCACCCGGTATGGTGGAGCCGGGACCCCACCCTGGAGCCAGGCCTGGGGTTGGGGCTCACGCGCAAGCGCCTGGTGGTCGGGCCTTAGCCCACGGGGCCGGCCGGGCTCAGGCCGAAAGAGCGACGTGGGCCCACCCTCCTGTGGGTTCACCGCCTGCAGAGGGGGCCATGGGGGTCGGGTGGCAGTCGAGGGTGGGTGGCCCGGTGGCCCGGTCCGCGCTCACAGCCCCTGGCTGTTGGGACGTGGAACATCACCTCGCTGGGGGGTGAAGGAGCCTGAGCTTGTGCAGGAGGTTGAGAGATACCGACCAGAGATAGTCGAGCTCACCTCCACGCACAGCTTGGGCTCTGGTACCCAGCTCCTGGAGAGGGGCTGGACGCTCCACTATTCTGGCATTGCCCACGGGGAGAGGCAGCGAGCTGGCGTAGCATTGCTTATTGCTCCCCATCTCAGTCGCCATGTGTTGGAGTTCACCCCGGTGAACAAGAGGGTCGTGTCCCTAAGCCTTCGGGTCGGGGACAGGTCTCTCACTGTAGTCTCGGCCTATGGGCCGAGCGGCAGTGCAGAGTACCCGACCTTCTTGGAGTCCCTGGGAGGGGTACTAGATAGTGTTTTGAATGGGGATTCCATTGTTCTGCTGGGGGATTTCAACGCCCACGTGGGCGGTGACAGTGAGACCTGGAAGGGGATGATCGGGAAGCACGGCCTCCCCGATCTGAACCCAAGTGGTGTTCAGTTGTTGGACTTCTGTGCTAGTCACAGTTTGTCCATCACGAACACCATGTTCGAGCACAAGCATGTCCAAAAGTGTCCTGGTCGTGGCACACTGGACCAGCTCTACACCCTCCATCAGGTGCTCGAGGGTTCATGGGAGTTCGCTCAACCAGTCCACATGTGCTTTGTGGATCTGGAGAAGGCGTTCGACCGTGTCCCTCAGGGCACCCTGTGGGCGTGCTCTGGGAGTATGGGGTCCGGGGTCCTTTGCTAAGGGCTATCCGGTCCCTGTACGACCGCAGCAGGAGCTTGGGTCACATTGACAGTAGTAAGTCAAACCTGTTTCCGGTGCACGTTGGCCTCCACCAGGGCTGCCCTTTGTCACCGGTTCTGTTCATTACTTTTATGGACAGAATTTCTAGGCACAGCCAGGGTGTAAAGGGGGTCCGGTTTGGGAACCACAGAATCTCATCTCTGCTGTTTGCGGACGATGTAGTTCTGTTGGCTTCGTCAAATCAGGGCCTTCAGTGTGCACTGGGGCGGTTTGCAGCCAAGTGTGAAGCGTCCAGGATGGAAATCAGCACCTCCAAATCCGAGGCCATGGTTCTCGAAAAAAGGTGCCTTGCCCTCTTCAGGTTGGTGGAGTGTCCTTGCCTCAAGTGGAGGAGTTTAAGTATCTCGGGGTCTTGTTCACAAGCGAGGGACGGATGGAGCGTGAGATCGACAGATGGATCGGTGCAGTGTCTGCAGTGATGCGGTTGCTGTATCAGACCATCGTGGTGAAGAGAGAGCTGAGCAGGGGGGCAAAGCTCTCGATTTACCGATAGATCTACATTCTGACCCTCACCTATGTTCATGAGATTTCGCTCATGAAAGAAAGAACGAGATCGTGAGTACAAGTGGCCGAGATGAGATTCCTTCGCAGGGTGGCTGGCCGCTGCCTTAGAGATAGGGTGAAGAGCTCGGTCACTCAGTAGAGCTCGACTGCTCCTCCACGTTGAAAGGAGCCAACTGAGGTGGCTTTGGCATCTTTTCCGGATGCCCCCTGGACGCCTCACTGGAGAGGTGTTCCGGGTACGTCCCATTGGGAGGAGGCCCCGTGGAAGACCCAGGACACGCTGGAGGGACTACGTCTATCGGCTGGCTTAGGAACGCCTCGGGGTTCCCCAGGAGGAGCTGGGGGAGGTGTGTGTGGATCGGGATGTCTGGGCGGCTTTGCTTGAGCTGCTGCCCCCGTGCCTCGACTCCGGATAAAGCGGAAGAAAATGGATGGATGGATGTAAAACAAAATGTTCCATCACTTTCACTTCATGTAAAAATAAATATGTCAAAAGTTTTAGCACTCTTGTGTCACAGCAAGAAGGTTATGGATTCAAAGCTCACTGATGTGAGGAGTTTGCATGTTCTCTTTGTGTCTGCTAGGGTTACTTTTTTTTAGAAAACGTGCTAAATCCATATGGGGACTTATACCAAATTCACTCTGGCAAATTAAAATAAACAGGAATAGCTGAAATATGGGGGACTACCTGTATAATAATTTGAAGAATGTTCCACTGACCACATTTTTCTAAACAGCTAAGCGCCACACAGCCCCCAAAATATGCATCAATTGATAGATTCTGACTGAATTTTAGTGGAAAGAGGACAGACGAGAGGAGGCCCAGAAAATATTGTCATTCTCACTCATCATTCCCTTTTTTCTCCCCCCAAAAACCTGTTTAATCCAGTTAAGGGTTATGGGGAGGGGCTGCCACCTGGAGCAGCCACTGGGTGAGAGGAGGGGCTCATCTTGGACAGGCCACCAGTCTATGACATAAGACAGACGAATTCAATCATACCTACCGTAAATTTAGAGTCACCAATTCACCAAACCTGCATGTCTTAGGAGGTGTGAGGATGCCGGAGCACCAGGATGCAACTCACACAAACACGGGGAGAACATGCAAATTCCACTCAGACAGCTCAAGTCAGATTCGAACACGGGACCTTCTCGCTGTGAGGCACCAGTGGTAACCACGAAGCAACCATGCTGCCCACATTATCTATTTTACTGTATTGTTTCCTTAGTAAAATGTGTAATAATAACAACAACAATAATAATAGGCAGCAGCATGGTGACTTGTTGGGTTATGGGATCTCTTCCCGCTCTTTCTGTGTGGAGTTTGCATGTTCTCCCTGTGTTTGTAATTTTGATTGTGTATACAGGCAGCATGGTGGCTTAGTGGTTGGCAATGTTGCCTCTGAGCAAGAAGGTCATTGGATCGATTCCCATCTGTGGCATTTCTGTGTGAAGTTTGCATGTTCTCCTTGTGTTTGTGTGGGTTCCCTCCAGGTGCTCTGAGTTCCTCCCACATCCAAAGAAATGCAGGTTAGGTGGGCTGGAAACTTTAAATTGTCCATAGGAGTGTGTGAATGTTTGTCTGTCTATGTGTGGCCCTGTGACAGACTGGTGTCCTGTCCAGGGTGTACCCCAACTCACACACTATGACTGCTGGGATCGGTTCCAGCCCTCGGTAACCTTCAGTTGGAGTAAGCGGGTATATAAAAAGGATGGATAAAAATAATAATGTGATAAATCTTATGTGGCTAGAAGATTGAAAATGTGTCTATTTTATGGCAAAAAAGAAACAAACACAGACAAAAATAACCAACAACTCACCATGTAGTCAGTGTGGCAATCTGAGCAAAATATGAACTAGGTATCATTAATAATAATAACAATGATAAAGGATAGCATTTTCTATAAAACTCGGTGTTAATGCAATAGTAATACTGTGTTATTTCTCCGTCATTATAACAAACCATGTTATAAATCAAGATTAAAATATCAACCGGCAAATATCAGTCTGTCGTGTTTGCACATAGCCACTTGGGGGCGGTATATCAGCACTATAGAATACGCTTCTTTCACCAAAACAAATAAGCATACCCAACAGTACTTGTTTTTTTTTGTTGTTGTTGTTGTTGTTGGTATACCAAACATTGCAGTTGTTAAGCTATAAAAGTGTTGTAAGCTATAAAAGTGTACTTTGGTATTGCATTATTTTCAATATGCATTCCATGTAGTACTGTAGGTCAAATGTGGTGACTGAAACTTGAATTTGGCTCTAATTCTGCTGATAGTCTTAAAGGATTAGTTGGACTGCTCACTTAAAGCCCTGTTTAGCCTGAAGCAACATGCACACAGCTGTCCTCTCAAACACAACCTGTCAGGTAGAAGTAATAATGTGGATCACACTCACGCAATCCCGTGGACTCCATCCGAGATGCTGTGTTGACGGTGTCTCCAAACAGACAATACCGAGGCATCGTTAGACCCACAACTCCTGCTACAACTGGACCTGCAAACATGCAACATTTTGGTTTTACATTGGAACCCCATTTCCTGGGATGGGAACTGAAAACAATCAGTGGTGGGCACATCTAATCCAGAAGTTAGCTTCAATAACTAGTAATCCGCTAACTGAAAAGTCTGATAATGCTAAAATGATAAACTGCCAAAACGTTTAGCTGAAGATACCAATGGCTCCTAACTGCTAATTTTTATTATATAAAATTAATTTGGTTTGGTTTTTTGGCTCTAAAACCCTGAAAAACTGACATAAAGATTGGAAATTTTACTATGCTGAAGAGTAAACATGGAGGATCCCAAAATGGTTTGGCATGCCAAGATCAGATGATGATTAACCCTCAAGCGACCAAGCTATTTTAGCTATAATATGACCAAGTGGGGTTATTTATGACCCCACTGACTTTATATTCGAAAATTCTACATGAATGATTGCTTTAGGATTCTTCATATTTAGTTCCCTCTCTAAAATATTTGTCCATCATCCTTTTCATCCTCACTCTGGGCATCAAGAATCAGTCTCAATGCTTGTGCAGCTGTAAATCTTGCTATTCTTTACAAAACAGTCTTTACAAAACAGTAAAATATAATGATTAGAGCTGGCAAATTACAATACCATCTAAAGCTATAATGTCAAAAAAACTCATAGATTTTCCCGGGGTCATGAGTGACCCTGCACAAGTTGGGATTATACTTGCCACATGGATCGGCCAATCCTCACAAAATTCTATGAACAAATGCAGGACAAGTAGATTAACAAATTCATGCTAGGAAACTTTGTTACAATTAATATTAGAAAACTGTGAAATTTATGACTCCTGGTAAACAGATATTTGACAGGAGTCATAAATGATCCCACTTGGTTGCTTGAGGGTTTAGATGTACAGAAATAAGAAAATAAACATGTGAAATCTGTCCTGTGTGCCATAGCACCTTTGTAAAATTATAACCCCAAATCAGAAAAAGTTGGGTCAATATGGAAAATGACATTTTTTTTTAAATGTATTAATTCTTACATTTACTTTGACTTTTATTTCATCACAGTCAGTATGTACCAAAGATACTTAATGTTTTGTGTGGTCAACTTTATTTCATTTGTTAACATACACTCATTCCTGCATTTCAGGCCTGCAACACATGTTGTGACATGCCCAGCTCGTCCACAATTTCTTGGATAGTCACAAGACTGAAAAGCCACCGAAAGCCATCTGAATCTTCCGAATGGTGCAAGAGCTGGGCATGTCCCAACATGTCCTGTGAGGCTTCATCACAGAGGCGCTTTTGATGCGCCATCAGCTTCGTGCCGATGAATTTCGCTGCAACTCTTTTCATGGCCAAATCTTCTGTCACAGTGGAATGCACCGAAAAAGTGCTGATGTCCACCTCTTCCACAATTTCTCGGATAGTCACACGACGGTCCCACATCACCACAGCGTTCACTTTGGAAATGAGCCAGTCATTTCAGCGTGTTGATGGCCGCCCGGAGCCTGGCTCGCTCTCCACCGTTGTGTGGCCGTCTTTAAACCGGTTGTACCACTCCTTAATCTGTGTGATGCCCATAGCATCGTCACTGAAAGCCGTCTGAATCATCCGAATGGTTTCCACCTGGCTGTCGCCCAGTTTCTGGCAAAATTTGATGCAGTCGTGCTGCTCCAGTCGTTCCATCATTTCCTTGCAAATAAAAAACGACGAGAGACTCCACCCATCCTCACACAAAGGCTGCTTACAAGCAAATGACGCAACCGACAGGCATGAAAAAAATCACGCATGCGCACAAAGGTTCAAGGTTGGCTCATGTAAGCACACGTGATTCAAATCCATCAGGTTTTTGAAAAAAATAAAAAGGTCAGATACTTTTCTAACAGACCTCGTATATTAACAAATTAAATTGACCAAACAAAACATGAAACATCATCAGTTACAGTTACCCATCATGGGTTACAATCTGCAACGAAATGCTTGTCAAAGAAAATGTAAGGGCCCTTTCACACATAGTATGAATGTGGCTGAATTGCACATGGAGCAGGCATCGTATGCTATACGTGCAAAATCAGAGCTGCCTCCAATGCCTCGTACAGCTGTTGCTACAACTATTCGCGCACACCAGCGGCTGAGAGACAAAGAGTGCCCTGTGAGAGCCCATTGATCCCTCTTGCGGCAGGTGTCAGCCAAATTCCAGGTGATACACATGAACATCTAACACCGCTCGCTTGGCACCTAGAAAATGTGTGGCCATTTGCACTATTAGTACAAAAACTGTCAGCAGACGATCACTTTCGAGCTGGCGGTGAAATTTGTCTAAGTGCCCCCACAAATGTGAAGTTGCACATGTGGCATGCCAGAGTGTGGGTTCCCCCCACAACGCATGTGTACATGTGTTTCAAGTGCTCAACCCCCCCCCCGCAGGCAAGGCGCCTCTCATCTGATCACAGAGTGGCACCTTGGTCTGTGCACTGACCGGACAGGGGGCATGGCTGGATGCCAACAGCAGCAACTGTTGACATCTCTGGTCATTGACGTCACAGCTGCAGAACACGTACCATGTTTTGGCTGACGTGCGTGTGTGTGCTTGCTGTCCTCACGTGGAAATAAATATAAATATTTATCATTTTTACAATGGGCTGGATAGCACGCACAATGCGCACATTGACAGGCTGTCCCAACTAAATCGGACCATCAGTTCATGTGGACACGCTGTAGGTGATCTGAATGTCGCATTTGTCTGACAGAACACGCGTGTCCTGTGAGTGGCGTGCCGCAGGACTATATGACAAGCCAACAGTGGGACATGTATCAGCAGAAATACTCCATAACAAACACTGCTTGGTCAGTTGTGAAGGTGTTTTTTTCAAATTTTTTTAAAAAGTCCATTTATCTCTGTTAATTTTAGCCATTTCACACTCCTGTTATAAGACAGTGACTGTAGCGCAGTGGTAAAGTTCCTGTCTGGTAATCAGAGCTTTTGTAAATTCCAGGTTCGAATCCTGTGGGTGGCATGTATTTTTTTTTTCACAGCAACTGCGTGATGTGGTTACAAATGTTCCAGCTGCTGGCACTGTGTGAAGGGGCCCTAAAAGCCACTGCATTTTGTTTGTTTTTTGGTTTTGTTTTAGGTTGTTTCTTTGATGCTGGTGTTTGTTTTATTTATTTATTTATTTTACATTTTTCATACCACCCTAATTTGTTTTTACAATTTGGGCTTCTGTAAAACAGACTAAAGCAAAGTGTACCGTGTCTTAACTGGATGACAGTGTTCTAAGTGGATAGCCAATAACTATTCCTGGAATAAGTTCCAGACAAGGATAAAGGAGGTAAAAATACCTCCCTGCCTTTTGCAGCTTGTGAAGCCTCTCAGGTATTCCTGTGCTGCAAATCCACTCATAGTTTGGATGTAAAAGATCTTCAAAATGAAATAAGACTTGACGATAAATAAATACAGATATAATGCTTACCAGAGTGTAGGCCAATCCGGATCCTGACTTTTAATTCGGGCATGTGCCTCATTTTGAAAGTACCAATGCAGTGAAGGATGTCCAGAGACATGTTAGCCATCTCGGCTGCATGACGGCTTCCGTTTCTAGCAGGGACTCCTGAGGCCACCATGTAGGCGTCACCGATAGTTTCCACCTAACCACCACAAAATGAAGAGTTGGACATGCAAGAGATATTTGAAGGACAATGCTGCATCTATTTAATGCAGTTGAATAGGTTTCATAAAAAACAACACTTGGAAAAACTATCATAATAAAACAGCAATTTTAAAAAAAAGTACCAGCAGCCAACAGTATAGATGTAAAGATAATGAAAATAAAGAAGGACAAACACAAAAATATGTTCTGTAAAGCAAATCAAATAGCATATAAATAATGATTGTTTATGAGTTCAATGGTATGAATATTTAATTTGTTGAAAGCTGGAACTTCAACGAGGCTCACTGAAGTTCCAGCTTTCACCGAATTAAATACTTGTTCCACTGAAAGAATGTAAAAACATTCATTATTTGTTTTATATAATGGCTAAAATAGATGCTTGTCATTTGATATTATATTAATTTAGAAATAACAGAAAAGGGACTTACATTTTGGTGTGGTGCTTTGACATCAACATTCCAACACAAACTTTAAATAAGAGTTCACAATTGTTGTCAGTCAACTAGGAAAAACAGATCTGTGATACTTCCAAAAAAAAAAAAAAAGACTTTGTGTACTTCCTCAGACCAGCAAAAAATCGTATAAGAAATCTGTCCAACTTTTCATCCTAACAGCTATTCATGCCTCCAGACGGCCTATGGTGTAGTGGATTTGTTTGTCTGTGTGTGTTAGAAGAATTAGCACCATCAGTTAGCTCGTTCAAATCGTCGTCTGTCAGCAAAACAAACTCTGCCATGTTTAGCTAAACACCATCACACTAGTGTGTGTGTGTGTGTGTGTGTGTGTGTGTGTGTGTGTGTGTGTGTGTGTGTGTGTGTGTGTGTGTGTGTGTGTGTGTGTGTGTGTGTGTGTGTGCGCAGGGTTCCCAGCATGCAATGGTACAAAATGTATGGAACCAAATTTGCATGGTGAATAACCATATTTTCATGCTAAATGCAACGCAACACAAATGGCACGAATAATCCATGTCACGTGACATACAAAGTACCAATCAAATGACAAGGATCCACTCAGCCGTTATATAAAAGATTGTTCATGCCCCAAACCACCAAACCACAGATGAGCTGTTTGTGGATTAACAAAAAGGTGGGTGGATTGATTGTTGACCTCTGCTGTGTGTGTGTGTGTGTGTGTGTGTGTGTGTGTGTGTGTGTGTGTGTGTGTGTGTGTGTGTGTGTGTGTGTGTGTGTGTGTGTGTGTGTGTGTGTGTGTGTGTGTGTGTGTGTGTGTGTGTGTGGTCCCAACATGCAGGGACCAGTTGCAAGGACCTGCAGGGACCGACATGCAGTTTGACACCTTTCATGGGACCTCATGGCATCACAGTATGATTTTAAGCCACTGTGGTTCTGTGCCTGGTAACTCACACACACACATACACACACACACTCATCTTCAACCGCTTAGTCCAATTAAGGGTCGTGGGGGGGCTTTTGAGCCACATTATCCTGGCTTAATGAGGTTTTTCATCATTCCATTGAATGGGAAAGTGTGTCCAAACACTTGTATATCGTATCAATTTTGTATCTTGTATCAATGTGTTAAATAACTGTATTTAAAGATTTTATAGTCCTACTCTTCAGTGGGCCCGAACATTAAATTACATGTGATGAAATGTAACGGTGGCTTAGTGTTTCGCACTGTTGTTGCGCTGAGTGTATGAATGAATTCGAACCTTGTACACATCGTGCATGCCGATGATGGCGTCGAACAGCGTGTAGAGGTCGTTGAGGAGGTCGACCACCTCGATGGGTTCACTGAGAGCCGAGATGGTGGTGAAGCCCACGATGTCGCTGAAGTATAGCGTGACTTCGCTGAAATGCTCGGGTTTGACAGGTTTGCCTGTTTTAAGAGCCTGTGCCACAGACCTGAAATGAAGAAGATGACGGATCGGACGTAGGAAAAAGTCTCATCATGAGAAAGTCAGATTAAAACAACATTTCCAAATCCTTGTTTTCAGCTCTGTGGCATGAACTGCCATCATGGACGACGTGTCACTTTACCAGACTCTTAGTACTTTTCAGCACACACAGGCTTTTACTGTTCGGCTGCAGTGAGGCTTCTAATCGTTTCAGTCTGAGGCACGTAGCCTTTGGAACCACAATATGATTATTGATCATAACGAGTAAATAGACAATGTTGGCACCCTTGTCGCTTTATTGATATGAATACATTTAGCACTAATTATTGGAACACAAAATTGATTTGGTAAGCTCACTGACCCTTGATCTCCTGACACAGGTGAATCCATTCATGAGAAAGGGTATTTAAGGTGGCCATTTGCAAATGTTTCTCCTCTTTGCATCTCTTCTAATGCAGACAAACACAGTGATATTTGAGAAGTGAAATGAAGTTCATAGGATTTACAGAAAGTGTGCAATAATTCTTTAAACAAAATTAGGCAGGTGCATAAATTTGGTCACCCCAACAGAAAACGTTTGCCCAATTTTGACCAAAGAGGTCTCCTATCCAAGCACTAACCAGGTCCTGCTATGCTTAGCTACTGAGATCTGATGGGATCAGGCTGATGTGACACACACAAGTCATATTATCAAATAGCTGATAGTCTGGAGAAGACATAACACATGTTCATCAGTTGGACGCGGTAGTCTTCTAACTAATAACTATTTTTTGTGCCACCTTTCCTTTGTAGTGAGAAATAAATACAAAGACATTGACATCCACAAAATTTACTTTTGATAGGAAAAAAACTGACTTCACTTGCCACTTAGTTTTACCCTTAATGTATCCAAAAACAAAACACTAATTTATAAGGAGGATGTCTTTATGCATAAAATAAGGCATAACTGATACAAATATATATGTAGTTTTGCAGATATAGCTACTGATTCACCGTGCCCGTTACCCCTACTCCAGACAGATTTACCATATAGCACAAAAATCTTTCATGATTGATGTAAATAAAGTCTAAGCCATATTCAGTGAGCTCCAACAAAAATGTCCTAAATCTTTTCCAGCAATTGCCGGTCACTCACTTGGGCAACATCTGCGCCACCAAATTGTCGGTCTTCTGTCTCTCCACTTCCAGCTCCTCTGTTCTCTCTCTAATCAGATCCTCCAGGTTGGATGAATACTGCTCCAACATACGTAGCATGGAGTCGATGATGTTGGTCTTCTTTCCCTTGGTGATGCTCTTGAACTGTAGTGAAATGGACGTGCACATGAATGGAGTGAACACAGCAACATATGAGGAGCAGAAGGTGAGACAGAGGTTCTACCTGTTTGAAGATCTCCTCAAAGGTGGGCCTCTTGTACGGTTCTTCACTCCAGGCCTGTTTCATAACCTGTATCACCTCTATTGGGGCCTCATCCACTGACACGATCGGGCGGCACAGGGGAGGGGGCTCTCTGACCTTGCTGATAATCTCTGTCAGTGTACACGTACACAATGGATATGTACACTCACCGGCCACTGTATTAGGTACACCAGCTAATCAGCCAATCACATGGCAGCAACTCAATGCATTTTAGCAACTAGACGCGATGAAGACAACATACTGAAGTTTCAACCAAGAATCAGAATGGGGAAGAAAGGGGGATTTAAGTGACTTTGGTTGTTGGTGCCAGACGGGCTGATCTGAGTATTTCAGAAGGTGCTACTGGGATTTTCATACACAAACATCTCAAGGGTTTACAGAGAATGGTCTGAAAAAGAGAAGATATCCAGTATGCAGCAGTTGTGTGAATGAAAATGCCTTGTTGATGTCAGAGGGCAGGAGAATGGGCAGAGTGGCTGAATGGGCGACTGCATGATGCCATCATGTCAGTATGGACCAACATCTCTGAGGACTGTTTCCAACACCTTGTTGAATCAATGTCACAAAGAATTAAGGCAGTCCTGAAAGTGATAGTGGGTCCCACCCAGTACTGGCTAGGTGTACCTAATAAAGTGGCTGCTGAGTGTATTTGTCTAAAATATGTGTTCTGTTTAATGTTCTCTGTTCACCATGTGGGAAACAAATCTGTTATTTTTAAATGATTAAAAAAAACTGGCAGATGTAGTTGGCAGAATAATTCTGTAAGAAATACAGTAAAACTAAGTAAATACCTAAAATAACCTGTAAATTTTATGGTATAAAGCTAATAAAAAATACATATATTTTTTTAAACTGGTAAATTCAACATTTTTCCCATTAACATTATCGTGCTATTTTTAAACTAATTATTTATGTTGAATTTAAATGCTTTTTTTTTTTTTTTATTAATTATACATTGAATCCCATTTCATGAGATTTTGTTGTGCTGCCCCCATTTTGCTTTGGCCACCATGGGAGGTTTGGCATAGGATCCACATGTTGATCTGGTTGTTTGAACACAGTTCCAGATTTACAAGGAGAATGGGGCTGGGGCAGCTTTGAACCTGGGATATTTGGAAAGCGCAATGGGTCACTGTGCTGTCAGACAAAAAGAGCTACTCTGAAAATATAATGAATTGTATGTCATAGTGACATTTTTACTTTATTTGTACAAATTATGTTATTATAAGGAGTTCTGAAAAATATCAGTCATATCTGTTTTGAAGTGAGTAGACTATATATCAATAGGATAAAATGTATTCTGCAGTTCATTACATTTTCAGACTAACTTATACCAGGTGACAGAATGGTGGCAGTGTGCTCGCTTCACAAACAGAATATCCACCGTTCAAGGCTGCCAGTAACTCATTCTCATTTTATTGATTTTTTTGATTGATTCATTTAGTATTTAAAACATAAGACCATATCATTTTTGTAAATTACAGTTAGTTTTTTGGGTGATTCTTAGACTACGGGCACTTATTATGTCCTTTGATCATATTGTATGAAAAACAGAAAAAAGGGGAAATTTCACACTTTTATAGTTATCTTTACAATGAAAGTGTGTTAAGAAATTTGTTCTAGTAGTCTATGATGACTTTTTCACCTTTTTTCAGCATCATTATATGCAAATATTGCCGTTTTGTGCTTGTCCCACACCCAGACTTTTGATCTTCAATGATAAAAATGAATGGTAAAGAAACATTTTTCTAATGTTTTAAAATATCTCTGAATAAAATATCAGTAAAATAATCAAAACATAATTGGGGTATTCAATGTCATACAACTGTTGTGATTTTTTTTTTTTAAATGTAGTTGTCCCACACTATTGCCGTAATTTCCACCACAACACTGTAATGTCCCTTTAAACAGTTTGTATGAAAGATTGTTTGGGTAGTTTCTATGGAGATAAACAGTGACATCAGAGCACATGTATATAGCGCCAAATCACAACAAACAGTTGCCCCAAGGCGCTTTATATTGTAAGGCAATGGTGTAGTGGAAATTACATTTACAAGGCCAATAGTGCCCATAGTTAAAGAATCACCCTTATAGTGCAAAATTTAAACTATTTTCTGTAAATGTATTTACATTTTTTTTAATACTGCATTTTTATAGGATTATTCTGGCAACCACAAGCAGTTTTTTCCCCATAAAAACAACTGATTTGTTTATTTACAGTGTGTCACTCACCCTTAGGATGCATGTCCAGCATGCAAAAAGGAGCAGAGCGAGAAATCACTTCCTGTACAATGATGGCAAAGCTGTAGACGTCACCAAAGAAAGTGCCCCTCCTTCTCATGCTGGAACTTCGTAGGAGCTCTGGAGCCGTCCATAGTAGATCTAGAAATGGGAAAGAAACACATCAGTCAATTGATAACATCACTGCATGTAAATGTTTGAGAACACAAGTGAACTCACCCTCTGGCTTTATGACGTCAACGTCAATGCCTTGGGAGATCAAAATTTCATTGAACCCATAATCGGTCACTTTCAACACGAAGCGTCCGTCTACCACACAGTTACGGGATTTCAGCCGTCCGTGGATAATGTCTCGATTATGCAGATATTTCATCCCCTGAAGCGAATTTGTAAGAAATGAGAGACAACAATAAATATGAAAACAAAATACATCAGTGTGTTTATCTCCAACGTACCCTGATTAGATCCATTAACAGAGATGACTTGAACATCCAGTCAAGGCGCACGTCTTCATTGTTGAGCAAGTCCTCGAGACTACCCCTGGTGCAGTGTTCAATCACAACACCAAAGATCCCCGAATCAAAGAACAGTCCCAGGAACAGATTGAGGTTCTCCTGCCTCATGTCCCTCAGCTGGGAAGAACACAATGAAACCATCACACTATGGATGGCAAGCACTGTTGACTGAATGTCACTTTTTTCCTGTCACCCAAACTAGATGTTTTTAGTATCGAGTCTTTCCAATAACCCTTGGGTACTACTCAAATGAGCTTGTGTCACATGAGCAGTTACTGACAGAGTCCCAGATGACACCTGCCACTTGCATTGTGAGGAATCATCACTAGCCGCATTATAGCTGTGTTGTACATTTTCCTGAGCATGCAACAATGTGCTGCTTGACTGTAAATGTCACATTCAAGGTCACTCAAACTGGATAGTTTATGGTGGACAAACTGTGCCAGACAGGTCAATGGTGACTTTTAGACATTACTAGGGAGCATTGGCGTTTGGTGGTGACATCGGGTGTGTGGTCTAACAAACAGATAATGCCACTGTTTTGAGCACGCCTTGATATTTTTATTGATCGTCATGCTGCAGAGAAAAAACACAATTAGTAATCATGCTCGTTTCAAGCAAATACAAATAAATGTCTTTGCCAAACAGTTAAACATGCAGCAAAATAACACAAACAGCTGAAAAAAGGAGCGTCTGTTCTGACATGTTGCTACCACAGATGTTTTACTGACCAGGTAGCGCACACTGGAAAAACAGAACATAAACAATAAGAGTATTTTATCATATACCATAGTTCACATTGCAGCAACACCATATCAGAGATAGCAAACAACACTATAGAGAAACTCTGCACTCACACCATTTGACTATACTCCTTTCTGTCCACATTCTTTTGCCTTCACTGACATCACATACCCACAATTCCGTGTGCCACATGTGTACACCATATTGAGTGTCAGAGTTTGGATGTTTGGCTTGTGTAATATGTGGTCTTAAAGTCTAATCCGACCTTGAATGACCTTGAACGTGTTCAAGGTTAGAACCAGGTTTGTGTAATGAAGCAGAATAAACAGATTAAGTATCTCTGTGGCAGTGGGCTTTGCAGTTTCTGGATTGTCACTATCTAGTTTGAAGACTTGTAAGAAATCAGCAGCTGGAGATAAACTTCTTCTAAACTGTTATACACTCACAACATCAAATATGAGATATCTGCTGGACCTGACATGTAAGATACTCACATTGACAAAGATATCCAAGGTGCTGCTGTTGACAGCACTTACAGCTGAGCTGGGGCATTTCTTCAACCAAACCCAATCGCCCTGTGATGTTGTTAAAATGACAGTTTTCAGTGAATAAACCCCCAAAGCATTTGTGGACTAACTGCAATGGCTTCGTTGGCCTCACCTCAAAAACAGCAACATTTGAGCTGTCTGGTGTCGAGGCCAAGTAGCTGCGCCCAGACACTGAGTGGTGAGGTGTCTTCATGTCCAGCTGGCTTTTCATTATGCTTTCCTCGTTTAACTTCTGCTCACACAACCAGTTTGTGGCGGAGAGTCAGCTCAGAGTGGATGGTCTTACAGGTAACAGCACAACAAATAAAAAAACAAACAAAAAAAAACAACAGAACTCACCCGTTTGCTGACTTGAGTGTTGATGAATACGAGGTCTTCCAGGGTCAAGACAGCTCTTCCTGATCTACCATTATTACCTTCACCGAAGTTTAACCCAGCTGTGCCCCGCTTCCTGGATAGACCACGATAATCAAAAATCAATCCCCAAACGATAGTCAAGTTTAAATTTTATAGCACTCATTTTATACGCCGTTAGTTCAATTATACATACTTAAGACGCAGAAAGAGATTAACTCCAGTTCCAGCCAATGGAATGAAGAGGAGAGAAAAAAATAAAAGCGTGACTAAATCCAGATCTTGGGGGATAAAAAAAAGAAAACAAGTTAAGTTTTTAAGCCAATTTTGGATTAATCATAAGACTGTACAGGTCCAAAACTAGAGATTTATGTAGTTACGCATGTTTCTGCAAAGGCAGTAACAAATCCTATACCATGACTGTACTAGGATAGATATGTTTGCCATCAGTTAATGTGTCTGGGTGGCATTATTAGCCTCATTGTGAAGCAGAAAGAGGGTATGGTCATTTCTGTCTGATCATTTATTTGTTTATCCATGGCAATAACTTCAAAACGCAAAGAGCAATTTCAATCAAACTTGGCAGATGAACTCAGTGGGCATCTTCTTACAACACAAGTCAGGTTAAAGTGTAAGGTCAAGGTCAAAGATATCAGATATCATCAAAAATGCATTGATAACCATATTTCATGAAGTACATGAGTTGTTGAAATGCAGGGGTGGTGACCAAGTGGTTAATGCGCTTGGTTTCAGTCCAGAAAGTCCTGCCACATTTCTCCATGTAATGTGGAGTTGCGTCGGGAAGGGCACCCGGCGTAAAACCTGTGCCAATTCAATATGCAGATCCACCTTGGATTTGCTGTGGCGACCCCGAGTGCAAACAAGGGAGCAGCCGAAGGGACTTATTTTACATGAGTTGTTGAAACATGGTTTTCTGTACAGATTTCTTCTCTCCTGGGGCTAACAAATGTATCAGACATCGAAAAATTAGCTGTGGCCAATTGAGGGGCCGCAATCTGTAGAATGCCTTATTGGCTTCTTTGACCAGTTCAAAGAAAACACTGAGCACTATGTCAGTTCTCACTTTAGAATATTCATTATCTTCTTATTTAGTGTATGAACATCATATATGAAGCTATACTTAAGAAATGTTTTGTAGTTTACAGTTGACAGGGGGAAATGATGCACAGTGAGTTATCCATAAATGAAGTTGATTTCATAAAAAACAAAAACTAAAAGTGCATTTATTAAAACTCTTGAGTTTATATGTCTGAATCAGTGGGGGAAGAGGCCGTGATGTCAGTAGGGCACTCACCGCCAGTACAGGCAGATTCTGATCTAAACCAGCAGGTTGAGTCTTTGTAGGGTGTGGTGCCTGCAAAATGAACTGAACGGCCGAGGTATTTCAAGCTTCCAGTCCTGCCGTTTGCATATTCAGCCTCCACAAGATGAGTTGGGGTGAGAGAAGATCCCGATCCGCTGTAGTCCAGCACCACGTAGTGGGTCTGCATGCCTTCACCGTTCTTGCCAGACCACACGTGTTGATTGAAGCCTTTAAATGTAAATTCACTGTCATCTTTCAGGAGGTTGTGGCCAGTTACCCAGCGGTTTCCTTTGGAGCGGGTGTGTTCCACCGCCATACCGATGTAGTACATCATGTTGTAGATGGTTCCAAAGAACGGCGAAACCTACCGGAGGAGGCAGCGGTGATTGTGACTGATGATCTGACAGGTCAATGTGTGTCTTTGATGCAAAACAAATACGGTATATCACATACAAAGGCGGAGCTATTTGGGTGGATTTAGGCTGTAACTGCAACAGGAAATATTCCACACATAGCAATGGCAAAAAAACAAGATGAAGATGAGCAAAAAGAATCAATGATGCATTATGAAACAAATCCTTCAGAAAGGGGTTTAGTGTTTCAAAGTGCACAAAACCATAAAAAGAAAATGATTTGCTACAACAGCAACATGTCATATAGAGTGCCCCCCCCCCACACACACACCCAACCATCTGGCTACGCCCCAGATCACAGCATTCATATATTAAACATATAAGAATCATACACTTTCTCCATGCTTTTCGGATCAAATGTGATTTGATAGTGCTTTGTCAGCCTCCATCAGGATGACAGGGTGTACAAGTAGAGCAAAGAAAATAAATGAAACAACTATAATAAACCACACCAAAGAATTTGAGGGCAAAAAAGAGTCAGATATGACCAAGTATCAACCCTTCCCAAAAGAGATGGAGCTATTGTGAAAGAGCTGCACCTTTCTATTATTATTATTATTATTATCATTATTATTATTATTATTGGTATCATGGTGGTTTAGTGGTTAGTGCTGTTGCCTCACAACAAGAAAGTTGTGGGATTGATTCCCACCTGTGGCTTTTCTGTGTGGAGTTTGCATGTTCTCTCCGTGTTTGTGTGGGTTCCCTCTAGGTGCTCCGGCTTCCTCTCACATCCAAAGACATGCAGGTTAGGTGGACTGGAAACTTAAAATTGTCTGGGTTTTTTTGTTGTTGTTGTTGTTGTTGTGATTTTTTTTTGGGGGGGGGGGGGGGGGGTGTTGCACATTAAAAGAATCAAGTTATCTCACTTTTCTAAATTAAACTGTTTTTTAAAACTTCATTACAATAATCCAGTGGTTCTGTAATCCATTTAAAGTTCTTTGTAAAGTTTCACCATATGTGTAAATTTTTATATTTTAAGGTAACAGGTTTCCATGTGATTTTCCAGTAAAGTTAAGGAATTCAGGATAACTGTGCAGCCGCATGATGAAAATGTAATGTTTGCATGGTTTTTTGAGGTATATTGTCACGATTTTAAGTCAATTTGAATTTCCTTACCAGGACCATGTTAGGAATGGGGACTGTTTGGAATCAGAAAGTTCCAGATAATTCCAAAAATGGCACTACTTTACCAAATCCAGGCAAAGATTCAGTCCAAATATAGCTGAAATTACACTCTACTGTTACATTTTCCATCAAAGCCAACATTTTTACTCTCCTGAATTTGCTGTGTCAAGCCTTATATTTGCATAGGTGCTACAGCGGTTTTCCCCCAAACTTTTGCTTTACAAACAGGAAAAAATAAAAATGGTTCTTGTAGACAGAAGGGTCACTCAGCAGCTATGCGTAGATCTAATTTGAAGTCCAGTTACATAACCACCAATCAGTGACCTGAGTGGTATAATTGTGCCAGTAAAATATATATATATATATATATATATATATATATATGTAAAACTTGTGCCAATTCAACATGCAGATCCACCTTGGATTTGCTGTGGCGACCCCAAGTGCAAACAAGGGAGCAGCGAAGGGACTTACTTTACTATATATATATATATATATATATATATATATATATATATATATATATATATATATATATATATATATACAGCAGTTGTGGATGCTGGTCTTTGGGTGGATATGCAACTTTGTAAGAATAAACTTTGTTAAACCAGCAAAATGATCTGTCAGTAATTCAGTCTCTACATGAAAGCATGAACCACTTTCTCATAATCATCTGGAGATACAAATCCTTTAACTTTAGATATATATCTTAACTGATTTCAAAAACTAACTGTCCTAGAGTTACCCCCAACAATCCTGACCTGCTTACTGTTTTTCAAATGCAACTCTCTTCCTGTCTTTATATTTCAGTGCAAACTACAAGATTTTGTTGGTGTTCAACTGTATGAAGAGCCAGCAATGGATATAGTCCACGTTTATCAGCTTGCCCATGGCATTTAAATCAATAGAGAAAGATGTGCATCATCTGTGTACAGTGCATCCAGAAAGTATTCATTGCGCATCACTTTGTTCCACATTTTATGTTACAGCCTTATTCCAAAATTGAGTAAATGATTTTTCCCTCAATATGCAACTCACAACACCCCATAATGACAACATGAAAAAGTCTTGTTGAAATTTTTGCAAATTTATTAAAAATAAAAAAAAACTAAGAAATCACATGTACATAAGTTTTCATACTCTGTTCTTTGTTGGTGCACCTTTGTCAGCAATTACAGCCTCGAGTCTTCTTGAATATGATGCCACAAGCTTAGCGCACCTATCTTTGGCCAGTTCTGCCCATTTTTCTTTGCAACACCTCTCAAGCTCCATCGGGTTTAATGGGAGCGTTGGTCCACAGCCATTTTCAGATCTCTCCACAGATGTTCAATCTGATTCAGGATTGGCCTCTGGCTGGGTCACTCAAGGACATTCACAAAGTTGTTCTGAGCCACTACTTTGATATCTTGGCTGTGTGCTTAGGCTCATTGTCCTGCTGAGAGATAAACTGTCCCCCCAGTCTGAGATTAAGAGCATTCTGGAGCAGGTTTTCATCCACGATGTCACTGTACATTGCCTCATTCATCTTTCCCTCAGTCCTGACTAGCCTCCCAGTTCCTGTTGTGGAAAAACATCCCCACAGCATGATACTGCCACCACCATGCCTCACTGTAGGGATGGTGCCTGGTTTCCTCCAAACATAACACCTAGCAGTCATGCCAAAGAGTTCGATCTTTGTCTCATCAGACCAGAGAATTTTGTTTCTCATGGTCTGAGAGTTCTTCAGGTGCCTTTTGGCAAACTCCAGGTGGGCTGCCATTTGTGAATGGCTTTCGTCCGGCTACTCTACCATACAGGCCCAATTGGTGGATTGCTGCAGAGAAGGTTGTCCTTCTGAAAGGTTCTCCTTTCTCCACTCTGACAGAGTGACCATTGGGTTCTTGGTCACCTCCCTGACTAAGGCCTTTTTCCCCCGATCACTCAGTTTAGACGGGCGGGCAGCTCTAGGAAGAGTCCTGGTGGATCCGAACTTCTTCCATTTACGGATGATGAAGGCCACTGTGCTTGTTGGGACCTTCAAAGCAGCAGAAATGTTTCTGTACCCTTCCCCAGATTTGTGCCTCTAGACAATCCTGTCTCGGAGGTCTACTGACAATTTATTTGACTTCATGCTTGGTTTGTGCTCTGACATGCACTGTCAGCTGTGGGACCTTATATGTAGACAGGTGTGTGCCTTTCCAAATCATGTCCAGTCAACTGAATTTACCCCAGGTGGACTCCAATAAAACTGTAGAAACATCTCAAGGATGATCAGTGGAAACAGGATGTACCTGAGCTCAATTTTGAGCTTCATGGCAAAGGCTGTGAATACTTACGTATGTACGGTACTAGTAATTTCTTAGTTTATTATTTTTCAGTTTTAATAAATTTGCAAAAATCTCAAAAAACTTTTTTCATGGTGTTATTATGGGGTATTGTGTGTAGAATTTTGAGTGGAAAAAATGAATTTCATTAATTTTAGAAAAAGACTGTAACATTATAAAATGTGGAAAAAGTGAAGCGCTGTGAATACTTTCCGGATGCAGTGTAATTGACAAGAACCACTGGATCATACAAATTAAGTGTAGTAGTAAAGCAAAGGTTCAAAAAATGACCCTTGTGGAACACCTAATAATGTTTTTTGCTTTACATTTAAAAAACTTAACACTTAACAACACTTAATGGAAACTTCACAACTCCTGTCTACTTCATCAAAGGTATTGGGACGACAAGGTTAATTAATATTTTTGCTATACACTGACAAGATTTAGTGTGAACGTCAGCTTTTCTTTCTTGGTAGTTAACATCCAGATGTGTTAAATAGCACAGAACATGGCACCTTTTGGTCACCCAATTATCAGATAAGCAAAAATATTTGAACATGTTACTGATAGGTGTGGTTTGAGACACGGACGTGTCTTGTCACATTGATTGTTTAGAAATTAAATAACCCTGAATGTCTTGAAGACTCTAAAGTAGAAATAAGAAACTTGTTGTCCCAGTACTTTGGGGGGGGGGGTAGCAAAACTAATTGAGTCTTACCTCCTCTGCTATGGCGCTGCTGCTGATTTCATAGTTGTTGTGAGCGTCTCTGAAGGCCTCATAGAAATTGCGCTCTCTCGAGTCCACAGTGATGGTAAGAACCCCGTCATATGCTTTCCTCAACTTGGTATCATTACTTAATATGTGGTATGATGTGTTCTTGTAGGGTAGTGAATAGAGGAGGGTGTCATAGGGGATGAACACAAAGCCGCGGTCAATCATACGCATGGCCAAGGCTACAGTCAGAAGATGGTACTGAGCTTGACCCCCGATGAAAACAGAGGGCATGCACATAATGATCACTGCAGAGAGAAGAGTGTGAAACATTAATGGTGGCTAATGCTGTGTGGGAGTTCTCTTTATGTTGTGGAATATTTGTCTTTCTTTCTTTTTGTTTTTTTCTTAGATTAATAACCTGCACCTGTTAAACTCACCTCTGACCCGGTCTGCCTCCCGAACCTTTGCCAGTGCTCTCCGCGGTCCATCCTTGTCCGCCTCCATAACAACAACAGGGTGTACGGGCAGGCCAAGGGCCCTCAGTGACGTGGCTAGCTCATTTCCCGTAGCTTCCCACAGCTCTTTGTCTTCTGATATTATTGCTACATGGGCCCAGCGGAAGTAATGCAACACAGTGAAAAGTACACGGGACGACAGAGGTAGTGGCCTTAAGAAGGTGGGATACATCTTTCCTTCTTCCATGTTGGGTTTCAGGCAAGCCCAGGAAAGAATGGCGACATCCCACTCTTTGGCATATAGAGCTGCAGAGGAGCAGTACCCCGGGTTAGCCGGGCCCAGGAAAGCATCACCATAACCTTCTAGCTCTCCAAATTTAGGAAGGGCACGGGATGATTTGCAATCCTCATTAATTATCGTATAGTCATACCAGTAGCCTTTTTTGAGGAAGGGGTCCTGATTCATACGATATGTAGCAAGGCGGGCTGCCAAGTCTGGGAGGGCTTTAGAATATAAACGGTCACATGTCCAAGGTCCAACTAGGGCAATTGTGAAAGTGGTCGCCCACACTTGACAGGACATAAAGGTGACCGTGATGAAGGGCAGAATAAACCAGTTCCCCCTCCAGCTTCTAGAATGTTGTCGAGAGGACGATGACAGGGATGGGTTTAAAGACAATTGCCGTGATAATACTGAAGATGATGATTTAAATAAATAATGCACATTACTTTTTGGAATGTTGGTTGATTCTCCCTGCATATGTCTTTTTCTCTTCCCTTTTATTGATTTCTGTTTCCTTTGCGAGTGGCAGGAAAGTTCTTGGAGTGAACAAGCATCTCTATGATTGGCCATGGTGGTTCTTCTTCTGCTTTGACACAGAAGACCAGCGGAGGGTTTGTGGTGACTCCTGTGACAGCAAGAGTCCACGTCTACGGGATTGTCCCACTTGACAATCAGTCGGTCTCTAGACCAGAGTTGGCTGCACTATGGTAGGATCCAAAGTCATCACTAAGTCCAGAAAATAAGAAAGGAGGACAGAATTAACATTTTGCAGCAACAGATGTGCTTTTCCTCATGTGTCAGTTCTTATTTGTATCTGAAATAATAGAATGTTGGTTTCATTTTCATCTTGGTGTCTTTTCTTTTAATGTTTTCTCTCATTCTTTTCTGAAAGCTACAGTGTGGAGGATCCAGTGTCATCTAGTGGTGAGGATACAAATTGCATTATGCTGTCACAATTTTGTTTCCTGTCATATTTTAATTTCTCTCCTGAAACAGGGAGGAACAATTTATTCTTCTTCTTTTTTCTGTTTGCATTTGGCACCTTGAGGTTTAGTGACTTCTTCCAAGAACACACACAGGAGTATTTGGGGGTTGATAGACCAACCTATATATAAACAGCCAAGTGGCCACTGCGTGCATGTGTGCGTGGGTGCATGAGTGTGTATGGCTTCGATCATGGAGAAAATGGAAAGCTGATAGGACTAATATTTTGGGAGAAATAGGGATATTATAGGTAGCAGTGAACAATGGACATTGATAATTAAATTCTGGACTCACACGCCATTCCAGCACGCCATGCAGCTGGAGAGAGCTGACATTTGCAGTTTGGTACGTTTATGTATTTTGAGTCAAGGATTAATGCCTCCAAAACAGAACACTGGGACTAGATATTAGCTAACAACACTGAACAATGGACGTTGATAATTACATTGTGGACTTACACGCCATTCCAGCAGGGGGCGGTACATCATCTGTATATTGTAATGATCATAGTTCTAATGTTCACGTTGTCACGCAAGGGTTAACTGTTCACGAGTTGGGAGGGGGAGTGAGAGAGTGGGGAAAAAACGAAGGGGAGTGAGAGGAAGCAGCTCGTTTTTGAGTGAGGAGGTGTCGTCAGCGTGAGTTGTGGCTGCAACAGCAACTCTGTTCTCTTTTGTGTGTTAAATAAAAGTTCTGGAAGAGAACCATGGTCTTTGGCTGACCTCCCTGCAGCTAGGGGTATTACATTGGTGTCAGAAGCTCGGAATTTGCCCACTGCATGAGCCGCTGCTTTAAGCGGGGGGAGAAGATGTCCTCCAGCTCGAGTGCCCGGCTGCAGGTAAAGAAGGAGGCCGATGAGTGCGCAATAGACATTCCAGAAAACACCATGATTGCCTCGGAGTGCTGGAATTCACAGCGGCTGGACAGCACTGTTACCCGCAGTCGGGACGCCATGCAGCCCACTCTTGAATGCAGCGCGGGCTCAGAGACTAACAAAGATGGCGGCGCCCAGCAGCTCTTTGTCACCCGCTCCACGACACCGCTGTTCTCCGGCAGAGGGAGCTGGAAACAGTTCGAACTGTTAGCAGCCACTGCAGGCTGATCTGAGAAGATTAAAGCTGTGCAGCTGGCACTTTCATTGACAGAGGAAGCTGCAGACTGCCTCCTGCTCCTGAGCCTGGAGGAGAGAGGGGACTACTCTATGTTGGTCGGAGCTCTGCAGAGACGCTTTGGACTTTTTAATCTGAAAGACTCCCTGCGGTGTGAGTTTAAACACCGTGTCAGGCGGCCAGATGAGCCCCTGCGATCCCTGGCACATGAGATTGAGAGCCTGGGCAGACGCGCATATGAAGGAATGCCAAACACAATCCTGAATGAGCTAGTCTGTGACCAGTTCATCCATGTACTGACACCTGTGGAGCTGCGCTTACACGTACAGCTCGCCCACCCCGTGACACTGGGTGAGGCGCTTGAACTGGCCCTAGAGAGGGAGATTGCCACCTGTGCCATAAAGCCGTCATCACCTACACCAGTGATGGTTACCACTGTGAAAGAGCTGCCAGAACAGAGACCGGTGTGGGCAGAGGAGCTGGTACGTGCTGTGAAAAATCTGTCAGTGGGACCTAGTGTGAGCGGAGTGCAACACAACCTGCATGCTGTCTGCTGGGGGTGTGGCCAGCCAGGACACATGCTCCGTCGCTGTCCAGAAGTTAAAGGTCAGAAGGGAAACGGGAAAGGGTCCGTGTAGCCCGGATGACACGGACCCCATCAACCATTCACCGGGATCCGCATGTTGATGCGGTAGAGACTGTGGGCTGGACAGAGTTGGGTGACCGCTGCCATGTTCCTGTGCTGGTTGGAAATGTTTCCTGCCCAGCCCTCGTGGATACGGGATCTACTGCCACATTGATGACACCTGATGTCGTCCCAGAAGGGACCGTTCCAGAGCAGACGTCAGTGAGGCTACGGACAGTGACTGGTCAGACGGCTGAAATGAAGGGCAGAGGAACTTTTGTTTTCACAGTAGGGAGTTTGACAGTGACTTTCCGGCATGGGTGGCTGAGGTGAAAAACCCATGTGTCTTGGGCCTGGACTTTCTCAGAAGCACAGGGTGTGTAGTGGACCTCGGGCAGGTGTGCTCGTCTTGCCGGGAGGGCAGACTATCCAACTGATCCCGCACTGCAATCAGGTTCTCCCGGTGGCGCCCATCTCATGCACTGCTGCACATTCAGAGCTAGCCAGTCCTCATCTGGATGAGATCCAGCCCAGCCCGCCCACGCCACTCACCCCAGCTGTGCTGTCTGCAGATGTTTTAGCCCCGCTGGATGCCCCAGTAGATCGGATGGAGGCTATCCGGGGTATCTGGCAAGGAAGCTGTGTTGGTCTGGATGAACGGCAGCAAGTGGAACTGTGGCACGTTCTGTGGGAATTTAAGGGACATTTTTTGCACTCAGTGAAAATGAAGTGGGCCTCACACACCTTAGACTCTTCTCTCCGATTGTTCTGTCTGAGTTATTTTCATTAGTTACTTCATCCAACCATCAACATGTCTATTAGACCCCATTCCTACCAGGCTGCTCAAGGAAGCCCTACCATTATTAATGCTTCGATCTTAAATATGATCAATCTATCTTTATTAGTTGGCTATGTACCACAGGCTTTTAAGGTGGCAGTAATTAAACCATTACTTAAAAAGCCATCACTTGACCCAGCTATCTTAGCTAATTATAGGCCAATCTCCAACCTTCCTTTTCTCTCAAAATTCTTGAAAGGGTAGTTGTAAAACAGCTAACTGATCATCTGCAGAGGAATGGTCTATTTGAAGAGTTTCAGTCAGGTTTTAGAATTCATCATAGCACAGAAACAGCATTAGTGAAGGGTACAAATGATCTTCTTATGGCCTCAGACAGTGGACTCATCTCTGTGCTTGTTCTGTTAGACCTCAGTGCTGCTTTTGATACTGTTGACCATAAAATTTTATTACAGAGATTAGAGCATGCCATAGGTATTAAAGGCACTGCGCTGCGGTGGTTTGAATCATATTTATCTAATAGATTACAATTTGTTCATGTAAATGGGGAATAGGACCAATTTTATTCACTTTATACATGGTTCCCTTAGGTAGTATTATTAGACGGCATTGCTTAAATATTCATTGTTACGCAGATGATACCCAGCTTTATCTATCCATGAAGCCAGAGGACACACACCAATTAGCTAAACTGCAGGATTGTCTTACAGACATAAAGACATGGATGACCTCTAATTTCCTGCTTTTAAACTCAGATAAAACTGAAGTTATTGTACTTGGCCCCACGAATCTTAGAAACATGGTGTCTAACCAGATCCTTACTCTGGATGGCATTACCCTGACCTCTTAGTAATACTGTGAGAAATCTTGGAGTCATTTTTGATCAGGATATGTCATTCAAAGCGCATATTAAACAAATATGTAGGACTGCTTTTTTGCATTTACGCAATATCTCTAAAATTAGAAAGGTCTTGTCTCAGAGTGATGCTCAAAAACTAATTCATGCATTTATTTCCTCTAGGCTGGACTATTGTAATTCATTATTATCAGGTTGTCTTAAAAGTTCCCTGAAAAGCCTTCAGTTAATTCAAAATGCTGCAGCTAGAGTACTAATGGGGACTAGAGGAGAGAGCATATCTCACCCATATTGGCCTCTCTTCATTGGCTTCCTGTTAATTCTAGAATAGAATTTAAAATTCTTCTTCTTACTTATAATGTTTTGAATAATCAGGTCCCATCTTATCTTAGGGACCTCATAGTACCATATCACCCCAATAGAGCGCTTCGCTCTCAGACTGCAGGCTTACTTGTAGTTCCTAGGGTTTGCAAGAGTAGAATGGGAGGCAGAGCCTTCAGCTTTCAGGCTCCTCTCCTGTGGAACCAGCTCCCAATTCAGATCAGGGAGACAGACACCCTCTCTACTTTTAAGATTAGGCTTAAAACTTTCCTTTTTGCTAAAGCTTATAGTTAGGGCTGGATCAGGTGACCCTGAACCATCCGTTAGTTATGCTGCTATAGACTTAGACTGCTGGGGGGTTCCCATGATGCACTGAGTGTTTCTTTCTCTTTTTGCTCTGTAATGCACCACTCTGCATTTAATCATTAGTGATTGATCTCTGCTCCCCTCCACAGCATGTCTTTTTCCTGGTTCTCTCCCTCAGCCCCAACCAGTCCCAGCAGAAGACTGCCCCTCCCTGAGCCTGGTTCTGCTGGAGGTTTCTTCCTGTTAAAAGGGAGTTTTTCCTTCCCACTGTCGCCAAGTGCTTGCTCACAGGGGGTCGTTTTGACCGTTGGGGTTTTTACGTAATTATTGAATGGCCTTGCCTTACAATATAAAGCGCCTTGGGGCAACTGTTTGTTGTGATTTGGCGCTATATAATTAAAATTGATTGATTGATTGATTGATTGACTGTAGTTTTTCACCAGGTTTGCACACAATGCAGCAGGGATTTTGGTCCACTCCTCCATACAGATCTTCTCCAAATCTTTCAGGTTTGGAGTTTCAGCTCCCTCCAAAGATTTTCTATTGAGTTCCGGTCTGGAGACTGGCCAGACCACTCCAGGACCTTGAAATGCTTCTTACGGAGCCCCTCCTTAGTTGCCCTGGCTGTGTGTTTGGGGTCATTGTCATGCTGGAAGACCCAGCCATGAACCATCTTCAATGCTCTTACTGAGGGAAAGAGGTTGTTTGCCAGAATCTTGCAAAACATGACCCTTTCCATCCTCCCTTCAATACGGTGCAGTTGTCCTGTCCCCTTTGCAGAAGAGCACCCCCAGAGTATGATGTTTCCACCCCCATGCTTCACGGTTGGGATGGTTTTCTTGGGGTTGTTCTCATCCTCTAAACATGGTAAGTGGAGTTGATTCCAAAAAGCTCTATTCTGGTCTCATCTGACCACATGACCTTCTCCTATGCCTCCTCTGGATCATCCAGATGGCCACTGGTGAACTTCAAATGGGCCTGGACATGTGCTGGCTTGAGCAGGGGGACCTTGCTGCCCTGCAGGATTTTAAACCATGACGGCATCATGTGTTACTAATGTAATCTTTGTGACTGTGGTCCCAGCTCTCTTCAGATCATTGACCAGGTCCTCCTGTGTAGTTCTGAGCTTTCTCAGAATCATCCTTACCTCACAAAGTGAGATCTTGCATGGAATCCCAGACCGAGGGAGATTGACAGTCATCTTGTGTTTCTTCCACTTTCTAATAAATAATCATAACAGTTGTCTTCTTTGTTGTCTTCTACCAAGCTGCTTGCCTGTTGTCCTATAGTCCATCCCAGCCTTGTGCAGGTCTACAGTTTTGTCCCTGGTGTCCTTAGACAACTCTTTGGTCTTGGCCATGATGGACAGGTTGGAGTGTGATTGATTGACTGTGTGAACAGGTGTCTTTTATACAGGTAACAAGTTCAAACAGGTGCAATTGATACAGGTAAAGAGTGCAGAATAAGAGGGCTTCTTAAAGAAAAATTAATAGGTCTGTGAGAGCCAGAATTCTTGCTGGTTGGTAGGTGTTGCAAATACTTATTTGCAGCAGTAACATACAAACATATTATTAAAAAAATCATACATTGTGATTTCCGGATTTTTTTATTTTTTTTTAGATTATGTCTCTCACAGTGGACATGCACCTAAGATGAAAATTTCAGACCCCTCCATGATTTCTAAGTGGGAGAACTTGCAAAACCGTAGGGTGTTCAAGTACATTTTTTTCACAAACCAGTCTAAATCTGTGATAGTGAGCACTTCTCCTTTGCTGAGATAATCCATCCCACCTCACAGGTGTGCCATATCAAGATGCTGATTGGACACCATGATTAGTGCACAGGTGTGCCTTAGACTGTCCACAATAAAAGGCCACTCTGAAAGGTGCAGTTTTATCACACAGCACAATGCCACAGATGTCGCAAGATTTGAGGGAGTGTGCAATTGGCATGCTGACATCGTGTATTGAATGTTCATTTCTCTACTATAAGCCGTCTCCAAAGGCGTTTCAGAGAATTTGGCAGTACATCCAACTAGCCTCACAACCACAGACCACGTGTAACCACACCAGCCCAGGACCTCCACATCCAGCATGTTCACCTCCAAGATCGTCTGAGACCAGCCACTCGGACAGCTGCTGAAACAATCTGTTTGCATAACCAAAGAATTTCTGCACAAACTGTCAGAAACCGTCTCAGGGAAGCTCATCTGCATGCTCGTCGTCCTCATCGGGGTCTCGACCTGACTCCAGTTCGTCGTCGTAACCAACTTGAGTGGGCAAATGCTCACTTTCGCTGGTGTTTGGCACGTTGGAGAGGTGTTCTCTTCATGGATGATGCGAAGGAGATGTGTTGCACTGCATGAGGCAAATGGTGGTCACACTAGATACTGACTGGTACCCCCCCCCCCCCCCAATAAAACAAAACTGCACCTTTCAGAGTGGCCTTTTATTGTGGGCAGTCTAAGGCACACCTGTGCACTAATCATGGTGTCTAATCAGCATCTTGATATGGCACACCTGTGAGGTGGGATGGATTATCTCAGCAAAGGAGAAGTGCTCACTATCACAGATTTAGACTGGTTTTGTGAACAATATTTGAGGGAAATGGTGATATTGTGTATGTGGAAAAAGTTTTAGATCTTTGAGTTCATCTCATACAAAATGGGAGCAACACCAAAGTGTTGGCGTTTATATTTTTGTTGAGATATATATATATATATATATATATATATATATATATATATATATATATATATATATATATATATATATATATATATACACACACACACACACCTTCAAACACAGAGAAACTAGGGAGAGCTGACATTTGGCATTTGGTATGCTCATGAATTTTGGGTCAAGGATGTATGCTGCCAAAACGGAACATTAATAGCAGTGAACAATGGACATTGACAGTTACATTCTGGACTCACATGCCATTCCAAATCATCATAGAAACTTTGCATAATTTATTACCACCCTTGAAAAATGTCAGCAATCTATATTATAAACACTACGAGCCCCACAGGCAACGTGCTAGTTTTCCTTTATTACATCCGCCAAGGATGTAATAAAAAGACCTGCATTTGTTTGCTTGTCTGTTCGTCTGTCTGTCTGTTAGCAGGATTACAAAACTGCTGCACGGATTTTGATGACATTTTTAACACAAATACATATTTGACCATAGAATACTCCATTAAATTTTGGAGGTGATCTGGATCCAGATCCAGATTCTGGATCAAGGTTTCCCTTTATATAGTCTTTTAAGGATTAGGTCATTTATCCTCACCAAATTTTCACTGCGGATTCATATTAAGCCATGGAACACTCCCCTGAATTTTGGAGGTGATCCAGATCCAGATATGGATTCTGGATCAACATTCACATTGTATAGGCTTTGAAGGATTACATCAAAACTACTTCATGGATTTTCACCACATTTTCACCATGAACGCATACAGTAGTGTTCAGAATAATAGTAGTGCTATGTGACTAAAAAGATTAATCCAGGTTTTGAGTATATTTCTTATTGTTACATGGGAAACAAGGTACCAGTAGATTCAGTAGATTCTCACAAATCCAACAAGACCAAGCATTCATGATATGCACACTCTTAAGACTATGAAATTGGGCTATTACTACAAAAAAGTAGAAAAGGGGGTGTTCACAATAATAGTAGCATCTGCTGTTGACGCTACAAACTCAAAACTGTTATGTTCAAACTGCTTTTTTAGCAATCCTGTGAATCACTAAACTAGTATTTAGTTGTATAACCACAGTTTTTCATGATTTCTTCACATCTGAGGCATGGAGTCAACCAACTTGTGGCACCTTTCAGCTGTTATTCCTCCAAGATTCTTTAACATCATTTCACAATTCATTCACATTTCTTGGTTTTGCTTCGGAAACAGCTTTTTTGATGTCACCCCACAAGTTCTCAATTGGATTTATGTCCGGGGATTGGGCAGGCCGCTCCAAACATTAATTTTGTTGGTTTGGAACCAAGATTTTGCTCGTTTACTAGTGTTTACTAGTGTGCTTGGGGTCATTGTTTTGTTTTAACACCCATTTCAAGAGCATGTCCTCTTCAGGCTTGGGGAGTAATGGAATACATGTAACTGCGTTACGTAATTAGGATACTAAAAAAAGGTAACTGTATTCCGCTACAGTTACAGAAAAAAAAGACGTATTCAGATTACAGGTATGTTTAGTAAAAATGGGGATTAGTTCGCAGGATTACAAATTTAATGCATTTTATGATATTATCTGTATACGAGGTCTATTAGAAAAGAAACCGACCTTTTTATTTTTTTAAAAAACTATATGGATTTGAATCACGTGCGATTACTTCAGACAAGCTTGAACCCTTGTGCGCATGCGTGAGTTTTTTCACGCCTGTCGGTTACGTCATTCGCCTGTGGGCAGGCTTTGAGTGAGCACCACCCCTCCCGTCGAAATTCCTTTGTCTGAGAACTTCCTGAGAGATTGGCGCTATGCTTGATCAAAATTTTTTCAGAAACTGTAAGGCACAACCAAGTGGACACCATTGAAGAAATTCAGACAGTTTTCGGTGAAAATTGTAACGGCTGATGAGAGATTAAGGAGTGTTAGTATCGCTTTAAGGACAGCCCATGGCGCCAGACGGCGCGCCGCGCCCCGAGCCGCCGTCGTCAGCCTGTTTCGAGCTGAAAACTTCCAAATTTAAGCCTCTGTTGACCCAGGACGTCGTGAGAGAGCAGAGAAATTTCAGAAGAGGTCGGGTTCAGCAGTTTATCTGGACATTCCACTGTTAAAGGAGATTTTGTAATGAAAGACGTGCGGACGGATTCGCGCGTCGACACCCAGCCTCTCATGGCATGGCGCCACAGCAAAACACCTCCGTTGGAAGTCTCACAGGACAAGTTTGAACATGCCCAGCTGTTAAACAATTTCTCGGATACTCACTCGACTGAAAGCCATCGAAAACCGCCTGAATCTTACGAATGGTTATCAACACGGAGGTGTTTTTCTGTGGCGCTGTGCAATGAGCGGCTGCGTGCCGACGCGCGAATCCGTCCGCACGTCTTTCATTACAAAATCTCCTTTAACAGTGGAATGTCCGGATAAACTGCTGATCCCGACCTTTTCTGAAACTTCTCTGCTCTCACGACGTCCTGGGTCAACAGAGGCTTAAATTTGGAAGTTTTCAGCTCGAAACAGGCTGACGACGGCGGCTCGGGGCGCGGCGCGCCGTCCGGCACTGTGGGCTGTCCTTAAACGATAGTAACACTCCTTAATCTCTCATCAGCCGTTAAAATTTTCACTGAAAACCGTCTGAATTTCTCAATTGGTGTCCACTTGGATGTGCCTTACAGTTTCTGAAAAAAAATTTGATCAAGCAAAGCGCCAGTCTCTCAGGAAGTTCTCAGATAAAGGAATTTTGACGGGAGGGGTGGACCAGTGCTGACTCAAAGCCTGCCCACAGGCGAATGACGCAACCGACGGGCGTGAAAAAACTCACGCATGTGCACGAGGGTTCAAGCTTGTCTGACGTAATTGCACGTGATTCAAATCCATATAGTTTTTTTAAAAAATAAAAAGGTCGGTTTCTTTTCTAATAGACCTCGTATAATATTTTTTTTTCTTTGAAACGAAAACGTCCCTTCATGGACAGCGACATGACTTCTCCTAACCGGGCAAAATACTGACGCAGTACCCGGATGTTAATGCATTTTCAATGGAGATTCGCAACTGAACACACTCAGAAAATGCTCGCAAAGTACGTGTTAAAACGCCATTTTGACCTGGATATCGATACAGTAAGATTAAATGACATTAAATTATGTCAGGAAAGTATTAAACTTACTCTGACACACACACACATTCTCAGATGTTAGTGTTGAAAGTTACACGGATCTGCAAGCTGCTGAGCTGAGGCGTCCTGCTGCAGCTGCTGTGTTCAGTGCAGCTCCTAAAACCATTGCAATACATTTATATATATATATATATATATATATTATATTATATTATATTTTTACACAATTATCCTTTATTGACCGACTTTCATTCATGAAGTTAGTGGTGTGGGTACACATCTCTATGTGTGAGTGTGACTGTGAGCGGCACAGCGCGGGTCATTATAATCTCATTATTTTAAGGTGCAAATAATAAAAAAAAATAATCCCCAGTCTTGTCGAACAATTTTAATCACTAACAAGTATTTTAACTAGACATTGGTCTAGCAGTGGAAAATATCAACTAGACATAAGTGAAGAGTTAATGGTCCGTGTCATCGGACGACACAGGTACGGCAGGAGACGTACAGCTGTTTATCATCCAAATATCACGGACAAAGTGACAAGAAAAACCAAAACCACTTACTTATGGAAGGAAATATCGTCTCCCTTGTTCCTCCATTTCTGGCTTTGCCAACATGCGCAGCTTTCCGGCATATTCCACCTGTTTCTTGAACTTTTATGCACGCAAATCACTAACTTGCCTGGAATTAAAATGGCGATCACGCCTCCTTAGTGACAGTATTTACTTAATGGTTTTCATTATGCTGCTGTTCTTATTTTGAAAGTTCAGTAAGTGGACTGATATGTTAAACATGGTGTGAATGCTATGTGAAAGACTAAAGTAAAATCATTTTATGTTTACTGAACAAGTAGCAGAATTTTTTTTGTTTGTTTTGTATATTGTTCTGCAAGCCACTTTTAATTACAAATTCATCCGCACACCACCTGAGTTTTCATTATCCTTCATTTGTTTGGCATTTTTTGTTCAAAATTTAGCAGGTGAACACTGGGTGTGTTTAAAACAATATTGTGGTGCTCTTAATTCATAATGTGAAGTAAAACAGAGTGTTATGTGTCGGACGCAGCTCGGAGAACCGACCAGCGTTTGAAGGACCCAGTATGAAATAAGCAGAGCACGGTACAAAGGCTAACTGAATTTAATACATAACAGTGATCATAATAATAATAAAAGGTGCGGTCTGGTGTGGTGCGCTCCCAGCAGCGCTAATGGTCCGGAGCCAGAAGCTGTTTCGGACCCAAGGACCCCGCCGACACCCCCCAGGTGGCCGCAACAACCGAGTCTGTGAAAGAAGGAACCATTATGTGAGTCCACACTCTACACACAGAACACTTAAAGGTGTACAAACAGCAAACACTTCCTGGCTTGATTACTGATCAGCTTCCAACCTGCAGGCATGGAACATCCCGTTCACAAATCACCACCGCAGTGGAAGCTGATACATGACTAACATACAGCTCAATACAATAAGGTGTGAGGGACACCACATTTACTGACTGTATAACTGTTAGTCACAAAATCCAACGTACCTCAGGAAGTGTGCTGACGAGCGTGAGACCTCACCCTCTCCTCTTTCACAGACCGTGCATCAAACCTGGACATTCTCAGCGTCCGCTGCTGATGAGATGGCTCCCAAGACGACGATCTCACCCGTCTGGTCACAAGGTCGAGTCTCTGGCAAATGCACACTGTGCACTTCAGTCTTAAATGCCAACATACTCCAATCCCTCCAGATGCACCTCAGCTGTGAGTCCTGACGAGTCGCAGGTGATCAGGGTGAAGTCCTAACAGCCTCAGCAACACAGCCACTCAGTCCCAATGCATGCCACCTGGGAGGAAACACAAAAGGCAAACAAACCGGCAGCCAGGCCCCCCCAGCCATACAACACAGAGCATGCCATGAAAAAGAAACAGTTTTATTTTTGCTTAATAAACTGTACTATGTGGTCAAGACTATTTCTATTTAGTTTCTTTTGTCTGTGTTAGCATATTTGATATTGGAGTAATCCAGAAGTAAATGAAAGTAATCAAATTACATTACTAGAGAAGCTTGAATCTTCGACTGGACTGGGTTGCTTGACGCGAGGACGTTTCGCTTCAAATCGCAGAAGCTTCCTCAGCTAAAATTCTTGCTCTGGAAGTCTGACTTCTGTCTGACTCTTGTAGAGAAGAATAAAACAGAAGCCAACAAAAGCTGGAGTTTTAAACCTAACCAGACCTCTCCTACTGAGAGGCTGACTGCTATAGGCTAGTGACTAAACAATAGCTCTAATTAGCAACTATTGTGCTCTAGTTAGCACACCTAATGGCAGGACAGCTGTCCCTCTAATGATGGGATGGATGCCTTTCTGATGGTTCCCTTGATGACATGAATGACTCATTACCATGAACAAAAGACTGAAACTCCTTTGACCTGAGTACCCCATTGTTAGCTGAGGAAGCTTCTGCGATTTGAAGCGAAACGTCCTTGCGTCAAGCAACCCAGTCCAGTCGAAGATTCAAGCTTCTCTACTATGGAAACCACCTGGACAACTGAGAGCCTACACAGAAACAAATTACATTACTTTAATATTATGGTACTTGGATTACGTTACTGACTACATTTTTCAACAGGTAACTAGTAACTGTATCGGAATACGTTTTTAAAGTAACCCTCCCAACCCTGATCCTCTTTAGCATAAGGCAACATGACCTCTTCAAGTATTTTGACATATCCAAACTGATCCATGATACCTGGTATGCGATATATAGGCCCAACACCATAGTAGGAGATACATGCCCATATCATGATGCTTGCACCACCATGCCTCACTGTCTTCACTGTGAACTGTGGCTTGAATTCAGAGTTTGGGGGTCGTATCACAAACTGTCTGCGGCCCTTGGACCCAAAAAGAACAATTTTATCTCAATAGTTCACAAAATATTCCTCCATTTCTCTTTAGGCCAGTTGATGTGTTCTTTGGCAAATTGTAACCTCTTCTGCACGTCTTTTATTTAAGAGAAGGACTTTGCGGGGGATTCTTGCAAATAAATTAGCTTCACACAGGCGTCTAACTGTCACAGCACTTACAGGTAACTCCAGACTGTCTTTGATCATCCTGGAGCTGATCAATGGGTGAGCCTTTGCCATTCTGGTTATTCTTCTATCCATTTTGATGGTTTTTTTCTGTTTTCTTCCACGCGTCTCTGTTTTTTTTTTTTGTCCATTTTAAAGCACTGGAGATCATTATAGATGAACAGCCTATAATTTTTTGCACCTGCGTATAAGTTTTCCCCTCTCCAATCAACTTTTTAATCAAACTACGCTGTTCTTCTGAGCAATGTCTTGAATGTCCCATTTTCCTCAGACTTTCAAAGAGAAAAGCATGTTCAACAGGTGCTGGCTTTATCCTTAAATAGGGGACACCTGATTCACACCTGTTTATTCCACAAAATTGACAAACTCACTGACTGAATGCCACACTACTATTATTGTGAACACCCCCTTTTCTACTTTTTTTTATTAATAGCCCAATTTCATAGCCTTAAGAGTGTGCATATCGTGAATGCTTGGTCTTGTTGGATTTGTGAGAATCTATTGAATCTACTGGTACCTTCCCTTACCAAAAAATAGTACTGATAGGTATATAAAAAGTAAACTAGAAGTATACGTGAAACATACTTGCATATACTACTTTTTGGTAAGGGTTGTTTCCCATGTAACAATAAGAAATATACTCAAAACCTGGATTAATCTTTTTAGTCACATAGCACTACTATTATTCTGAACACTACTGTATTAGGCCATGGAAGACTCCATTAAATTTTGGAGGTGATCTGGATCCGAATCCGGATTCTGGATCAAGATTTTACACTTTGAAGGATTAAGACAAAACTACTTCACGGATTTTGGCGAAAGTTACAACACAGATACATATCAGGTCATGGAAGACTCCATGAAATTTTGGAAGTTTTCCAGATCCGGATTGGTGGACATCAGAAATCTCTGATTGCTTTTTGGTTTTTTTTTTACTGCTATAGTGTTGTTATTACTACAACCACAAATCAGAAAAAAGTTTGGACAATATAGAAAATGCACATAAAACACAGTGATTCTTACATATGCTTTGATTTCTATTTCATTGCAAACAGAACAGTACACAGTAGTGTACTTATTAATTCAAGGAAATAAAGAACACCTTTGGATGAAATTACATGTTCTTGCATTTCCCCTGTTCTACCACTAGCTGGTGTGCACATATCCCTCAGAGCTTCTTTTGCCTGCATTGTCACATACCCACAATTCCATGTGCAGCATATGCACGCCATATTGAAAAGGTGGCAACTACAGCTGTCACGGAAATGCTTCACACACTGAATTGGAATATTGTATCTTGATGTTAAAATTTACAGCCTGCTACTGCAGTACTGAGGAGGTGAGTGCTGGCTACATTATTTATGTTGTGACTGGGATAGTGTCATGGACACAGCAATGCTAGAACTTGAATGGTTTGCTACATACTTACTGCTGAGAACTGCTTTACTTGAATGTGGACCCCTATCTTGGTATTATTGGTTGTCCAGTTGTCTGATGCGACTACAAACTCTCTGGTGTAAGTTAGTGGTTTGTCTGAGTTGTCCATCCAGGACAAGCACTAAATCGTGCACTAAGTCTATTATGATTAAATCTCAGGATGTCTGATCGGAATCAGTCCAACAAAAGGTATCTTGTTAAAAAACAGCTTGTCAGCCCTGCTGCAGAGTTTAACACAAACCCGTAATGCATCTTTTAAAATGACCTGAACTCACAACCCAGTCTCACAGCAAGTCGTGATTCAGCAGCACAAAATATACATTAATCTATTGGTTTGTGATATTGTCACGAAAAGTGCCTCATTTTTGTCACGGTAGAACAAATTCGTTGTAATTCATTCTGTGGTGGCTGCACGAAATTAAAAGTGAAATGGGGGGTTGGGGTGGTTATAGGTAGGGTGGGGGGGAGGAGTAGTTTTAGGTTATGGTTAAGGTTAGGGTTAGGGGTAGGAGTAGGGTCAGTAGTAATAAGTTAAAGTTTAAAAAAAAAAAACCCGTCATGAAAATTTGACTCATTTTGTGACGGGAGCATGAAAAAAAAACACGAGACTGGGCTGGACTTTATCTCTTTCATAGCGTGGTACTGATGCAGGAAAAGTGGCCAGCAAGTTTGAAATGGACATTATTTCCTTGTTTTTAAATACACAATGTCTGTTTTATTCGTAAAGATCATCAAACAGTGTGTGGTGTCATGAATGTACAGCTTGCAGATTGACAATCAATCAATCAATCAATCAATCAATTTTTTATATAGCGCCAAATCACAACAAACAGTTGCCCCAAGGCGCTTTATATTGTAAGGCAAGGCCATACAATAATTATGTAAAACCCCAACGGTCAAAAGGACCCCCTGACAAGAGGAGATTAAGTAAACAACGCACATTCAAAGTGAGATTGTACAGAAAAAATGGTGATGATGCGCCACCACTAAGCAGCCCAGGTGTTTGGACAGCTCTATATTTACATGCTTTTATAAAGTCCACATCCAAGTTGATAAATTCCATACTTTACACAATGCTGGAACAATAAAATCCAGGTAAAGGTGAACATGACTAAAAACATGGAACATGCAACAGCAGCTCCAAACCAACACTGGTGAGAGGACGTAAACGAGGTGAGTTTGAACACACACAGCAAGACAAACACACACAGGGACAGGAACTACAAGTGTGAGCAGGAGACAGGATGTGTAAATTAAACAAAAACAAGTGCAGATAACCAACAAAATAAAACAGGAAACTAAACCAACACACGGATGAAGTAACAATAAAAAATGGACACAGGAGGTAAACTGTGTGTGTGTGTGTGTGTGTGTGTGTGTGTGTGTGTGTGTGTGTGTGTGTGTGTGTGTGTGTGTGTGTGTGTGTGTGTGTGTGTGTGTTTCACCCATGAGTGCAAATGAAGGTCGAGACCCACCCAAACAACTGGTGCTGTCCTGGATGTCTGCGTGGACTTAATAATTTTCAAAAATATTGATGTTCCTCAGTATTGATAAAAATGTTTTTTACGAGTATGACCTAAGCAGTGGGTCTCCCCTTTGAGTCTGGTCTGCTTGAGGTTTCTTCCTCAAAATGATCAGAGGGAGGTTTTCTTTACCACTGTCGCCTGTGTGCTTGCTCTAGGCGTTGATAAAGTTACACCTTACTTGTGTGAAGCACCTTGAGGCAACTTTGTTGTGATTTGGTGCTATATAAATGAAATAAATTGAATTGAATTACATTGAAATTGAATAGTTTGTCTATATGGGGACCTGCAACAGACTGGCGTCCTGTCCAGGGTGCACCCCGCCTGCCCCCGCTGGCTGCTGGGATAGGCTCCAGCCCCTCTGTGATCCTTGATTGAAGTAAGTGGATATAGACAACAAATGAATCAACTGGATGTTTTTGTAAAATCATGTTCCACCAAGAATAATTTAGTCTTAAAAGGTTGACACATACACACACACACATGCACACGATATTTATTTATTCATTCATTCATTCACTTATTCATTTAGTCTGCACTGAAAAAAGTAAAACTTGGGCTAACTTTAAAAAAAAAAAAATATATATATATATATGGCTTTTTCCAAGATGGCGGCATAGGGAGTGGTTGGTATCGCTTCACTGCGCACCACATTTCCTTTATTTGAGCATAACCTGACGCTCCCCCCGGTGCTTTCTGATTTTTCTTGATACTATGAGTGTTGAGGGATATTTTTTGAATCGATCCAGCACGATACCACCTAAAAGCGGCAAGAAAAATGTGAAAACAACTGAAGCCAAGACAGCTGCTACCACGGTGGCTAGCGCTAGCATGGATGCTAATACAGAGTCAACTTCAGAGCCACCGGCTGAGCCTGGCCCGGAGGCGCCACTGTCCCTGGGGTCATTAATGCAACATTTTCTGAATTTTATAGCAACTTATATAAGTCTGAGCAGTGTGAAAATGCCCAATCTAAGATGGAAGCTTTCTTTTCTAAAATTAATCTTCCCACCGTTTCAGAAGACAAAAAGACAATACTAAATGCAGATATTTCAGAGTTGGAGATACACAGAGCTATTAAGTCCCTTTGGAGTGGGAGGGCACCGGGTACAGATGGATTAACATCCGAATTTTATAAAGAATTCAAGGATTTATTAACTAAACCATATATGGAAATGCTCAATGACTCGTTTGGGGCAGGTGTCCTCCCCCTTCTCTTAGGGAAGTAAACATATCCTTAATTCTCAAAACGGGCAAAGCTCCTGAAAATTGTGGCTCTTATAGGCCTATTTCATTACTTAATATAGATCTTAAAATATTGTCTAAAATACTCTCGTTACGTCTTGAAGGTGTCTTTGTTGTGTGTTGGGGGGTTTGGCTGGACATTTTGGTGTTGTTTTCTTGTCTTTGCTCTCCAGGTGGTATGCAAACTGTTTTTTTGTCTGTGGAGAAGGTGCTGGCAGAAGAGTCCTTCACCCTCATCAGCATGATTTGCAGCACCTGTGTTGTGTGGGCCGCCAGAAGAGGAGGTACTGCTGGCCCACCACCAGAGGGCGCCCTGCCTGAAGTGCGGGCTTCAGGCACGAGAGGGCGCTGCCGCCATGGACACAGCCGGGGGTGACAGCTGTCGCTCATTACCTCTTGACAGCTGTCACCCATCTACTCAACATCATCTCACTCCATAAAGACCAGACGTCATCTCCACCTCGTTGCCGAGATATCATACTTCATAGGAGGTAATACTCTCAGCCTTTTTGTGAGATGTGTAACTCTGTTATTGTGAGAATTTGCAGGAGAACCGGTCGTTTGTGAGGAGGCTGTGCAAGACGGCGCTCCTTTTCAGCTGAGACCGCTGCAACATATTGAATGAGAGGTGGAGGTGGCATTCCCACCGTTGTTGTTACTGGGTGTACACACACCCACACTTGACTGTCTTTGTTCTTCGCCAGCAGTACCAGATCCGACAGTCGGGGACGGTGATCACCTGGGAATTCGGGACTTGGCGGCTCCAGTATTCACCAGGTTCTGGGGCGGCGGAAATCGTGTGGTTCCGGCTCTTCTCAGGACAGACGTCTTCTGTCCTCGAGCCTGCCCACACGTCACCTCTGTGTATTGACTGTTATGATATTCTGTGATTGTCTGTATGTTCGTTGTGCACATTCACAACATTAAATTGTTACTTTTTGGCTCATCTATTGACCGTTCATTTGCGCCCCCTGTTGTGGGTCCGTGTCACTACACTTTCCCAACAACCTGTGGATGATGCTCACGTGCAACCTTAAAGACTTTCAGCTGAAGCAGATAATGAGATGGCATTCTGCATTTAAGCCATGAGTGATTCGAGCAGAATTGCCGGGAACTCGACCTTGTGACGTTCGTTTGTGAGACGCTGAGGACCGCGCCTGGGTTTGACACATCGTGCCTGTGAAGGAGGACGGGTGAGGGACACATGCTGTCAGCACACATCAGAGGTGATTGATTGTCTGAATAAGTGTTAACAGTAATTTGGTATTTTGTTACGCAGTATATTTGAACATTGATGAGAATTGTGCAGCTCGCTTCTCACGGCCGTGGCGTGCGGAATGATGATCCTCCACCTGTTGTGAGAAGCTGCTCATTTACATAAAGCTTAAATTCAGACCTGAATGTGTTGCTGATAGTGTGTGCCTTTGAAGGATATTAGTTGTAGCTGTTGACTTACCTCACCTTTTCCATCCTTCACAGAGTCAGTTTGTCGTATCCACCTGGGGGGTGCTTGGCGGTGAATGTGAGTCCAGAAGCGCTGGGCTTCGATCCCTTTGGGCGCTGGAGAGCGCGCTGTCCTTCACTCCGCCAGACAAACTCACTTTTATGTTGTACACCAATTATTGCACAGTAGAAAAATAAAATTGTTTTGTTTTTGGAACCGCTTTCTGGTTATTTAGCGCTGGGTTCAGTCAGACGCAGGTCCGCTCTTCAACCCACATCTGCACATAACAGTCTTACCTCAGTTAATAAAGAATGATCAAACTGGTTTTATAAAGGGTTGCAATTCGGTTAATAATGTTAGGCGTCTTCTTAATGTAGTCCAATTGTGTCAGCAACGTGCAGTGGACGGCATTGTAGTTTCCCTTGATGCGGAGAAGGCATTCGACCGCGTTGAGTGGTCATACTTATTTTACTCTCTGCAGCAGTTTGGGCTAGGTCCTAAGTTTATCAAATGGATTGAAGTTTTGTATCAGGATCCCAGAGCAGCAGTTATTACAAACAGACTCAGATCAAAAAAATTTGTGGTGGGGAGGGGCAATAGACAAGGTTGTCCCCTTTCGCCCCTTCTGTTTACCCTCGCCATCGAACCCTTGGCTGAAGTAGTTAGATGTGATCATGCAGTATGTGGCATTTCAGTTAAAAAAGTAGTTCACAAAATTTCGTTATATGCAGACAATGTTTTATTATTTCTGTCTAACCCATCTACATCAGTCCACAGGGTCATAACCATTATTGACAATTTTAGTTTATTTTCTGGCTATAAAATTAATTTTTCAAAGTCTGAGGCGATGCCTCTAGATAATTAACAGCCCATTTCCACATCTCCCTTCAAATGGTCTCCTGCAGGATTCACATACTTGGGTATTTTTATTACACCTAATTTTGACCAAATGTTCAAAGAAAATTTTGTCCCACTACTACGTAGATAGAATCAAATTAGATTTGGAAAGGTGGTACTGCCTCCCTATATCATGGATTGGTAGGATTTCCCTTCTTAAAATGAATATTCTTCCTCGCTTACTCTATCCGATGAGAATGATCCCTGTTTTATTTTCACACAAATTAATACAAAAAATAAAAGGGTGGTTTAGTTCATTCATATGGAGCAAAAGAAGGGTGCTCATTAAAATGTCCACTCTGCAGCTCCCTACCCACAGTGGAGGTTTGGATCTCCCAGATTTGAAAAAGTATCAACTGAGTTCCCTCCTAATGTATGCACGAGAGTGGGTCTGTAGGAGCTCTTCAGCCATTTGGTTAGATGTGGAGGCTTCCTTGTGTGAATGCCCACTTAAAAGCTTACTCTTTTTAAGAAGTATGAAAACAGTTACTAAATACTGCAGTAATCCAGTCATTATAAATACAGTGCGGGCATGGAGAGCCGTATGACATACTGAAGGGAGAGCTGGAATTACATCATCTTTTTAGCCTATTGCTAATAACCCAGACTTTCCTCCTGGCGTAATGGATCAGGGTTTTAGGGACTGGGAATCTGCGGGAATCTCTACCCTAGGTTGTCTATTTATGGAAGGAACATTTATGTCCTTCACACAAGTTATGGATGAGTTTAATATCGGGAGGAACAACTTTTTTAGATTCTTCCAAATAAGGGACTTCATAAAATAAGGCACCTCTCTTTTAAGGGACACTAGGGTTTCAGATGTAGAAAGGCTGTTCTTTGGATCAAAAGATGTGTCACTTAGCATGTACTACAAAACATTAAAAGACTGTTAGACTGTTGCTCCTGTCATAGCTCAGACATGGGGAAGAGATTTAGATATTGACATAACTGAAGAAAACTGGGGCATTATTTGGAATGCAGCCAAACAAATTACTATTTGTAATCGTTCTTGGGCTCTTCAGCTAAAAGTGTTGCATAGATCACACATGGCCCCGAACAGGCTGTCCAAATTCAAAACAAGCTCTTCTTCTCTATGTCCATAATGTGCATTGCGAGAAGGAACTCTCACACACTGTTTCTGGTCGTGCCCTAGAATCCTAAAATATTGGAAAGATATTAATACTGAAATTCAAAAGATTATTAAAATTCATTTGGAACTTGATCCTTTATCTCTTCTCCTTGGTCTACCTAATAAATGCATCAAAAATAAACACAACAGTAAATTGTATAATATATTAACTTATTGCACCAGGAAAAATATTCTCCTTCAATGGATATCTCCACGGCTTCCCACTATTTCTGGGTGGAAAAAGTTAATTCTGGAGCATATTCCACTTGATTCCACTTGATACCCAGCTTTATCTATCCATGAAGCCAGAGGACACACACCAATTAGCTAAACTGCAGGATTGTCTTACAGACATAAAGACATGGATGACCTCTAATTTCCTGCTTTTAAACTCAGATAAAACTGAAGTTATTGTTCTTGGCCCCACAAATCTTAGAAACATGGTGTCTAACCAGATCCTTACTCTGGATGGCATTACCCTGACCTCTAGTAATACTGTGAGAAATCTTGGAGTCATTTTTGATCAGGATATGTCATTCAAAGCGCATATTAAACAAATATGTAGGACTGCTTTTTTGCATTTACGCAATATCTCTAAAATCAGAAAGGTCTTGTCTCAGAGTGATGCTGAAAAACTAATTCATGCATTTATTTCCTCTAGGCTGGACTATTGTAATTCATTATTATCAGGTTGTCCTAAAAGTTCCCTAAAAAGCCTTCAGTTAATTCAAAATGCTGCAGCTAGAGTGCTGACGGGGACTAGAAGGAGAGAGCATATCTCACCCATATTGGCCTCTCTTCATTGGCTTCCTGTTAATTCTAGAATAGAATTTAAAATTCTTCTTCTTACTTATAAGGTTTTGAATAATCAGGTCCCATCTTATCTTAGGGATCTTGTAGTACCATATCACCCCAATAGAGCGCTTCGCTCTCAGACTGCAGGCTTACTTGTAGTTCCTAGGGTTTGTAAGAGTAGAATGGGAGGCAGAGCCTTCAGCTTTCAGGCTCCTCTCCTGTGGAACCAGCTCCCAATTCAGATCAGGGAGACAGACACCCTCTCTACTTTTAAGATTAGGCTTAAAACTTTCCTTTTTGCTAAAGCTTATAGTTAGGGCTGGATCAGGTGACCCTGAACCACCCCTTAGTTATGCTGCTATAGACGTAGACTGCTGGGGGGTTCCCATGATGCACTGTTTCTTTCTCTTTTTGCTCTGTATGCACCACTCTGCATTTAATCATTAGTGATCGATCTCTGCTCCCCTCCACAGCATGTCTTTTTCCTGGTTCTCTCCATCTCTCCATAGCCAAGTGCTTGCTCACAGGGGGTCGTTTTGACCGTTGGGGTTTTACATCATTATTGTATGGCCTTGCCTTACAATATAAAGCGCCTTGGGGCAACTGTTTGTTGTGATTTGGCGCTATATAAAAAAAAAAAATTGATTGATTGATTGATTGATTTTCTGACAGCTTTGAGCCATGCCAGACTGACACATTTTATCTCATATGGAAACCTCTTTTAGACTATTTTGAGGGAAATGTCTCTTCTATTTTGTCCCATGCTTTTGTCTAATGTTTTACTTATTGCTGGGTTTGAGATGCCATCTTAACATCCCGTGGGCCAGTGTTGTTTGGTATGTATGTGTGTGTGTGTATGTATGCATATGTGCATGTATATTTATATATATGTACGAGGTCTATTAGAAAAGTATCCGACCTTATTATTTTTTTCAAAAACCATATGGATTTGAATCACGTGTGATTGCGTCAGACAAGCTTGAACCCTCGTGCGCATGCGTGAGCTTTTCCATGCCTGTCGGTTGCGTCATTCGCCTGTGAGCAGGCTTTGAGTGAGGAGTGGTCCAGCCCCCTCGTCGTTGTTTCATTGCCAGGAAATGGTGGAATGATTTGGGCTTTTTTTTCCATCAGAATTTTTTCAGAAACTGTTAGAGACTGGCAGCTGGAAACCATTAGAAAAATTTATCTGGCTTTCGGTGAAAATGTTACGGGCTTGGTAGAGAATAAGCTCTTGTGATAACCAGAGAAATGGCACACGATGCTCACGGATCCATACAGCCATCCGTTTAGAAATGAAATGGTCGTTCAGCCTGTCGATGGCGGCTTCGGAGCGCGGCGCGCCCCACAGCCACTGGGGGCCATCCTTAAAGCGACAGTAACACTCCTTATTCTCTACCAAGCCCGTAACATTTTCACCGAAAGCCAGATACATTTTTCTAATGGTTTCCAGCTGCCAGTCTCTAACAGTTTCTGAAAAAATTCTGATGGAAAAAAAGCCCAAATCATTCCGCCATTTCCTGACAATGAAAATCCAACGAGGGGGCTGGACCACTCCTCACTCAAAGCCTGCTCACAGGCGAATGATGCAACCAACAGGCGTGGAAAAACTTACGCATGCGCACGAGGGTTCAAGCTTGTCTGATGCAATCACATGTGATTCAAATCCATATGGTTTTTGAAAAAAAATAATAAGGTCGGATACTTTTCTAATAGACCTCGTATATATGTGTGCGTATATGTATGTATGTATATGTGCCGATGATGCTGTCTGTATATGCATATATGTGCAGTTGTTGGTGTGTTGCTGGGCAGATGTGTGTGTTTTGATTTGTGTTGTATTTGTTGTATTAAGAGAAAATTGAATATATATATATATATATATATATATATATATATATATATATATATATATATATATATATATATATATATATATATATAAGGTCTGTCAATAAAGTATAGGTCCTTTTTATTTTTTTCAAAAACTATATGGATTTCATTCATATGTTTTTACGTCAGACATGCTTGAACCCTCGTGCGCATGCATGAGTTTTTCCACGCCTGTCGGTGACGTCATTCGCCTGTGAGCACTCCTTGTGGGAGGAGTCGTCCAGCCCCTCGTCGGAATTCCTTTGTCTGAGAAGTTGCTGAGAGACTGGCGCTTTGTTTGATCAAAATTTTTTCTAAACCTCTGAGACACATCGAAGTGGACACGGTTCGAAAAATTAAGCTGGTTTTTGGTGAAAATTTTAACAGCAGATGAGAGATTTTGAGGTGATACTGTCGCTTTAAGGACTTCCCACGGAGCGAGACGTCGTGCAGCGCTCCCAGGCGCCGTCGTCAGCCTGTTTCAAGCTGAAAACCTCCACATTTCAGGCTCTATTGATCCAGGACGTCGTGAGAGAACAGAGAAGTTTCAGAAGAAGTCGGTTTCAGCATTTTATCCGGATATTCCACTGTTAAAGGAGATTTTTTTAATGAAAGACGTGCGGACGGATTGCAGCGTCGGCTCGCAGCCGCTGCGACGCTCCGCCACAGGAAAAACACCTCTGTTGGAAGCCTTAAGGACAAGTTGGAACATGTCCAGCTGTTAAACAATTTCTCATACACTCACTCCACTGAAAGCCATCAAAAGCCGCCTGGATTTTACAAATGGTTATCAACACGGAGGTGTTTTTCCTGTGCCGCCGCACTGCGCCGGCTGCGTCCCGACTCACGTCTTTCATTAAAAAAATCTCCTTTAACAGTGGAATATCCGGATAAAATGCTGAAACCGACTTCTTCTGAAACCTCTCTGTTCTCTCATGATGTCCTGGATCAATAGAGCCTGAAATATGGAGGTTTTCAGCTTGAAACAGGCTGACGACGGCGCCTGGGAGCGCTGCGTGACGTCTCGCACCGTGGGACGTCCTTAAAGCGACAGTATCACCTCAAAATCTCTCATCAGCCGTTAAAATTTTCACCGAAAACCAGCTTAATTTTTTGAACCGTGTCCACTTCGATGTGTCTCACAGGTTTAGAAAAAATTTTGATCAAACAAAGCGCCAATCTCTCAGCAACTTCTCAGACAAAGGAATTCCGACGAGGGGCTGGACGACTCCTCCCACAAGGAGTGCTCACAGGCGAATGACATCACCGACAGGCGTGGAAAAACTCATGCATGCGCACGAGGGTTCAAGCATGTCTGACATAAAAACATATGAATGAAATCCATATAGTTTTTGAAAAAAATAAAAAGGACCTATACTTTATTGACAGCCCTCGTATATATATATATATATATATATATATATGTATATATATATATATATATATATATATATATATATATATAGATATATATATATAGATATATATATATAGATATATATATATACACTCAACAAAAATATAAACGCAACACTTTTGGTTTTGCTCCCATTTTGTATGAGATGAACTCAAAGATCTAAAACTTTTTCCACATATACAATATTACCATTTCCCTCAAATACTGTGCACAAACCAGTCTAAATCTGTGATATTGAGCACTTCTCCTTTGCTGAGATAATCCATCCCACCTCACAGGTGTGCCATATCAAGATGCTGATTAGACACCATGATTAGTGCACAGGTGTGCCTTAGACTGCCCACAATAAAAGGCCACTCTGAAAGGTGCAGTTTTATCACACAGCACAATGCCACAGATGTCGCAAGATTTGAGGGAGCGTGCAATTGGCATGCTGACAGCAGGAATGTCAACCAGAACTGTTGCTCGTGTATTGAATGTTCATTTCTCTACCATAAGCCGTCTCCAAAGGCGTTTCAGAGAATTTGGCAGTACATCCAACCAGCCTCACAACCGCAGACCACGTGTAACTACACCAGCCCAGGACCTCCACATCCAGCATGTTCACCTCCAAGATCATCTGAGACCATCCACTCGGACAGCTACTGGAACAATCGGTTTGCATAACCAAAGAATTTCTGCACAAACTGTCAGAAACTGTCTCAGGGAAGCTCATCTGCATGCTCGTCGTCCTCATCGGGGTCTCGACCTGACTCCAGTTCGTCGTTGTAACCGATTTGAGTGGGCAAATGCTCACATTTGCTGCCGTTTGGCACGTTGGAGAGGTGTTCTCTTCACGGATGATGCGAAGGAGATGTGTTGCACTGCATGAGGCAAATGGTGGTCACACCAGATACTGACTGGTATCCCCCCCAATAAAACAAAACTGCACCTTTCAGAGTGGCCTTTTATTGTGGACAGTCTAAGGCACACCTGTGCACTAATCATGGTGTCTAATCAGCATCTTGATATGGCACACCTGTGAGGTGGGATGGATTATCTCAGCAAAGGAGAAGTGCTCAATATCACAGATTTAGACTAGTTTGTGCACAGTATTTGAGGGAAATGGTGATATTGTGTATGTGGAAAAAGTTTTAGATCGTTGAGTTAATCTCATACAAAATGGGAGCAAAACCAAAAGTGTTGCGTTTATATTTTTGTTGAGTATATATACAACCCCTGGCAAAAATTATGGAATCACCGGCCTCAGAGGATGTTCATTCAGTTGTTTAATTTTGTAGAAAAAAAGCAGATCACAGACATGACACAAAACTAAAGTCATTTCAAATGGCAACTTTCTGGCTTTAAGAAACACTATAACAAATCAAGAAAAAAAGATTGTGGCAGTCAGTAACGGTTACTTTTTTAGACCAAGCAGAGGAAAAAAATATGGAATCACTCAATTCTGAGGAAACAATTATGGAATCACCCTGTAAATTTTCATCGGCAAAACTAACACTTGCATCATATCAGATCTGCTCGTTAGTCTGCATCTAAAAAGGAGTGAACACACCTTGGAGAGCTGTTGCACCAAGTGGACTGACATGAATCATGGCTCCAACACGAGAGATGTCAATTGAAACAAAGGAGAGGATTATCAAACTCTTAAAAGAGAATAAATCATCACGCAATGTTGCAAAAGATGTTGGTTGTTCACAGTCAGCTGTGTCTAAACTCTGGACCAAATACAAACAACATGGGAAGGTTGTTAAAGGCAAACATACTGGTAGACCAAGGAAGACATCAAAGCGTCAAGACAGAAAACTTAAAGCAATATGTCTCAAAAATCGAAAAATGTACAACAAAACAAATGAGGAACGAATGGGAGGAAACTGGAGTCAACGTCTGTGACCGAACTGTAAGAAACCGCCTAAAGGAAATGGGATTTACATACAGAAAAGCTAAACGAAAGGCATCATTAACACCTAAACAGAAAAAAACAAGGTTACAATGGGCTAAGGAAAAGCAATCGTGGACTGTGGATGACTGGATGAAAGTCATATTCAGTGATGAATCTCGAATCTGCATTGGGCAAGGTGATGATGCTGGAACTTTTGTTTGGTGCCTTTCCAATGAGATTTATAAAGATGACTGTCTGAAGAGAACATGTAAATTTCCACAGTCATTGATGATATGGGGCTGCATGTCAGGTAAAGGCACTGGGGAGATGGCTGTCATTATATCATCAATAAATGATATAATGAGTAAATATATACATTTACTCTGATGGACTACCCAGCAGTGGGGAATAAGTTTCATTACACTAGAAGTCTTTCAGAAAGCGCTGTAACTAGGTTTAAGGATATGATTCCTTCTTTATGTTCTCTAATGCCATATACCAACACAGTGCAGAGTAGCTACCTAAACTCTGTAAGTGAGATAGAGTATCTCGTCAATAGTTTTACATCCTCATTGAAGACATCTTTGGATGCTATAGCTCCTCTAAAAAAGAGAGCTTTAAATCAGAAGTGCCTGACTCCGTGGTATAACTCACAAACTCGTAGCTTAAAGCAGATAACCCGTAAGTTGGAGAGGAAATGGCGTCTCACTAATTTAGAAGATCTTCACTTAGCCTGGAAAAAGAGTCTGTTGCTCTATAAAAAAGCCCTCCGTAAAGCTAGGACATCTTTCTACTCATCACTAATTGAAGAAAATAAGAACAACCCCAGGTTTCTTTTCAGCACTGTAGCCAGGCTGACAAAGAGTCAGAGCTCTATTGAGCTGAGTATTCCATTAACTTTAACTAGTAATGACTTCATGACTTTCTTTGCTAACAAAATTTTAACTATTAGAGAAAAAATTACTCATAACCATCCCAAAGACGTATCGTTATCTTTGGCTGCTTTCAGTGATGCCGGTATTTGGTTAGACTCGTTCTCGCCGATTGTTCTGAGTTATTTTCATTAGTTACTTCATCCAAACCATCAACATGTTTATTAGACCCCATTCCTACCAGGCTGCTCAAGGAAGCCCTACCATTATTTAATGTTTCGATCTTAAATATGATCAATCTATCTTTGTTAGTTGGCTATGTACCACAGGCTTTTAAGGTGGCAGTAATTAAACCATTACTTAAAAAGCCATCACTTGACCCAGCTATCTTAGGTAATTATAGGCCAATCTTCAACCTTCCTTTTCTCTCAAAAATTCTTGAAAGGGTAGTTGTAAAACAGCTAACTGATCATCTGCAGAGGAATGGTCTATTTGAAGAGTTTCAGTCAGGTTTTAGAATTCATCATAGTACAGAAACAGCATTAGTGAAGGTTACAAATGATCTTCTTATGGCCTCGGACAGTGGACTCATCTCTGTGCTTGTTCTGTTAGACCTCAGTGCTGCTTTTGATACTGTTGACCATAAAATTTTATTACAGTGATTAGAGCATGCCATAGGTATTAAAGGCACTGCGCTGCGGTGGTTTGAATCATATTTGTCTAATAGATTACAATTTGTTCATGTAAATGGGGAATCTTCTTCACAGACTAAGGTGGAGTTGCACAAGGTTCTGTGCTAGGACCAATTTTATTCACTTTATACACGCTTCCCTTAGGCAGTATTATTAGACAGTATTGCTTAAATTTTCATTGTTACGCAGATGATACCCAGCTTTATCTATCCATGAAGCCAGAGGACACACACCAATTAGCTAAACTGCAGGATTGTCTTACAGACATAAAGACATGGATGACCTCTAATTTCCTGCTTTTAAACTCAGATAAAACTGAAGTTATTGTACTTGGCCCCACAAATCTTAGAAACATGGTGTCTAACCAGATCCTTACTCTGGATGGCATTACCCTGACCTCTAGTAATACTGTGAGAAATCTTGGAGTCATTTTTGATCAGGATATGTCATTCAAAGCGCATATTAAACAAATATGTAGGACTGCTTTTCTGCATTTACGCAATATCTCTAAAATCAGAAAGGTCTTGTCTCAGAGTGACGCTGAAAAACTAATTCATGCATTTATTTCCTCTAGGCTGGACTATTGTAATTCATTATTATCAGGTTGTCCTAAAAGTTCCCTAAAAAGCCTTCAGTTAATTCAAAATGCTGCAGCTAGAGTACTGACGGGGACTAGAAGGAGTGAGCATATCTCACCCATATTGGCCTCTCTTCATTGGCTTCCTGTTAATTCTAGAATAGAATTTAAAATTCTTCTTCTTACTTATAAGGTTTTGAATAATCAGGTCCCATCTTATCTTAGGGACCTCGTAGTACCATATCACCCCAATAGAGCGCTTCGCTCTCAGACTGCAGGCTTACTTGTAGTTCCTAGGGTTTGTAAGAGTAGAATGGGAGGCAGAGCCTTCAGCTTTCAGGCTCCTCTCCTGTGGAACCAGCTCCCAATTCAGATCAGGGAGACAGACACCCTCTCTACTTTTAAGATTAGGCTTAAAACTTTCCTTTTTGCTAAAGCTTATAGTTAGGGCTGGATCAGGTGACCCTGAACCACCCCTTAGTTATGCTGCTATAGACGTAGACTGCTGGGGGGTTCCCATGATGCACTGTTTCTTTCTCTTTTTGCTCTGTATGCACCACTCTGCATTTAATCATTAGTGATCGATCTCTGCTCCCCTCCACAGCATGTCTTTTTCCTGGTTCTCTCCATCAGCCCCAACCAGTCCCAGCAGAGGACTGCCCCTCCCTGAGCCTGGTTCTGCTGGAGGTTTCTTCCTGTTAAAAGGGAGTTTTTCCTTCCCACTGTAGCCAAGTGCTTGCTCACAGGGGGTCGTTTTGACCGTTGGGGTTTTACATAATTATTGTATGGCCTTGCCTTACAATATAAAGCGCCTTGGGGCAACTGTTTGTTGTGATTTGGCGCTATATAAAAAAATTGATTGATTGATTGAAATGCACAAGTTTATGTTGATATTTTGGACAATTGAAAGGATGTTTGGGGATGATGAAATCATTTTTCAAGATGATAATGCATCTTGCCATAGAGCAAAAACTGCAAAAACATTCCTTGCAAAAAGACACATAGGGTCAATGTCAATGAGCAGATCTGATTTGATGCAGGTGTTAATTTGGGGGATGAAAATTTATAGGGTGATTCCATAATTTTTTCCTCAGAATTGAGTGATTCCATATTTTTTTCTTCTGCTTGGTCTAAAAAAGTAACCGTTAGTGACTGCCACAATCTTTTTTTCTTGATTTCTTATAGTGATTCTTAAAGCCAGAAAGTTGCCATTTGAAATGACTTTAGTTTTGTGTCATGTCTGTGATCTGCTTTTTTTCTACAAAATTAAACAACTGAATGAACATCCTCTGAGGCCGGTGATTCCATAATTTTTGCCAGGGGTTGTATATATATAATTTGTTGCACCAAAATCTAGTATAGTATATTTATAATTCAAGTTTTCAACCATATTATGAATAGCCTTTGAGGGGGAAAAAATATAGGAATAACAAACTTACAGCAATTTTTTAAGTTTACCCTAGGTTTATTTTTTCAGTGTATGAAGTATACATTTTTCAATTCTGTTAAATTATTCAATATTTATGTTTTTTAATTTGTTCTGTCGCACTTTGCATTACATTTATTTAATTTTTTTCATGCATTCGATTTTTGCACCTGACTTTATATCTGGCATTGGGTTTATTTTTAAGGCCCGAGTGACGACGGAGTCATCCTATGAGGACCCTGTTTTAATTGCGCTGTTAATTATTATTATTCCGTACACTTTTCAAGCCCCAATTTCACCCCTTTTCCATGCTCAAAAACTCACCAAACCTTGCAAAGTCATTCGGCTGGATCCGAAATTCAATATTTTGGGGGTCGCGCACATACTGGCACCCCCTACAAATTTTCAAGAGACCCTCCCCATTGGGTTTTTTTTTTTCTTTTGTTGTAGCCTTACGGAATTGGGTTCACATATTTACCATGCTGGGATGCGCTAAAAAGTCTCGTAATGTCGTGGTGAAATTGCAACAGGAAGTTGTTCATTTTGATTTGAAGTTTCAATTTTGAGGTCGTTTTTGCTATTTTTGGCCATTTCCACAACTTACATTTGAACAAACTTGTCCTAGGGATTTCATCCAATCACCTTCAAATTTGGTACACATCATCATGACCCCATGCTGATCAAAAGTTATTAAAAGAATTTCTGTAGGTCAAAAGGCGTGGCTGCTAGGGTTCCTCAAACTTTGGTGAGCTTTTCGGAGGATGCAGTTTCACTTTGAATGTCTGTCACGCTCCCACATACTTCATCATAAATCCTTCAAACTTGCTGGACATGATGAGGGCTCCGCCCTGAACATCCCTATATATTAACTTCCCACCTAACTCATAGCGCCCCCCGGTGGTAACAGGAAATGTCCTATTTATACTTTAACAGGTACTGATGTCACATAGTTAACCCCATCAACTTCATTTCACTTCTAAAACATGCAGCACAAGTTGATAACTCCTTCATGCTTTGTCTGATTGACTTGAAACTTCACGTGTGATGAGGGTCGGCCCCTGAACAGAAATCACACTGGCCCAGGGAGGTGGTGGCACAGGGACATGAGGGCCCGTCCACGACTGCTTGCAGTCCAAGTGTACATTGTACTTTGAAAGTCCCATTTTGTAACATTTCCAGAAGGTATCTGAGATGCTTGAATGAGTGTTCTGTGATTATCATATAGACGTCTTAAAACTACTGAAAGCTTTCATCCACTTCTCTTTATGCTGCTTGGGTTTTGAAAAAAATAATGAAAGTTTCTTGTTAAACTGAAAAGAGTGGATTTACCTGGAATACATACAGCTGGAAAAATAAGTGTTGAACACGTCACTATTTTATTCAGTAAATATATTTCTAAAGCTGCTATTGACAAGAAATTTTCATCATATGTCAGTAACAACTCACATATTCCACAAATACAAAGAAATCAAATCATAGATGTCCATAAATTAGTTATATGTAATAATATGAGATGACACAGGAAAAAAGTACTGAACACCTGAAGAAAGGGAGGTGCAAAAAGGCTAGGAAAGCCAAGACACCAGCTGAAATCTATCAGTAATTAGAAAGAAATCTTGCCCCTTGTCAGTGGAAATTAATATCAGCTGGTTCGGTCCCAACCAATGGCCTGTAAAAAGGTGCCTCATTACCAAGGTGTCACACAAGAAACATCTCATGATGGGTAAAGCAAGAAGCTCTCTCAAGATCTTCAGAACCTTTTTGTAGCAAAACATGCTGGTGGCATTGGTTAAAGAAGGATTTCTAAACTTCTGAATGTTGCAGTGAGCACAGTTGGGACCACAATCTGAAAGCGGAAAGAACATTATTACACCATAAACCAGTCGTGACCAGGTGCTCCTCGTAGGATTTAAAACAGAGGACTGATAAGAATTATCACAAGAGTGGTACAATTGTACAAGAGCAAGTACAATTGTTTCAAATAAAACAATAAGTACTGCACTCAACCGCCATGGCCTGTATGCACACTCACCACACAAGACTCCACTGCTGAAGAAAAAGCATGTTGAAGCTCATTTAAAGTTTGCTGCACAACATTTAGGCAAGCCTGTGAAATACTGAGTATATATTCTGGTCAGATGAGACCAAAATTAAACTCTTTGGATGCCATAATACACACCCTAAATGGCACTGCACATCAGCCTAAAAAACACTATACCAACAGGGATGTTTGGAGGTGGGAACATCATGGTGTGGGGCTGTTTTTCAGCATCTGGCACTGGCAAACTTTATATGACTGAAGGAAGGATGAATGGAAAAATATACAGAGACATTCATGGTAAAAAAAAAATCTGCTGCCATCTACCAGGATGGTGAAGATGAAACAAGGGTGGACATTTTAGCAAGACAGTGAGCGATCCCAAACAAACAGAGGAACTGGTTTAAGAGAATGAAAATAAAGCTGCTAGAACGGCCCAGCCAATCACCTGACTTGAATCCAATAGAAAATCTACGGAAAGATGTAAAGACCAGAGTTTACAGAATGGTCCGGGGAAGATTCAAGATTTGAAGACTGTTTGTGTGGAAGAATGAGCCAAAATCACACCTGAGCAATCTATGTGACTAATGTCTCCATACAGGAGACATCTTGAAGCTGTCATTAGCAACAAAGACTTTTGTACAAAGTATTCAATTAATTTTAGTAAACGTGTTCAATATTTTTTCCCTGTGTCATTCAGTTTTATTACACATAACTTAATTTCTGTACTTATTAGTTTTGGGTTGTTTGTATGTGTGGACATCTTGGGTTGTTACCGACATCTGGTGAAAATGTAATGTCAGTAGCATCATTAGAAATATATTTACTGAGAAAACTGTGTTCAATACTTATTTTATCATCTGTATAGTTTGAAGTCTGTGTGGACTTGTTTAAAAAAAAGAATTAGGACCATGAAATCGGGTATTTATGCAAGCAGGAAAATGAGAGGGTTTTTTTCATGATTTTTTGGTAAAAATAGAACTTTAATCAACATATATGGCAAAATAGTACCTTTGGGGGCATTTGTGAATGTTTGCTTTCTAATTAGTAGTTGATATTTATTTATTACATCCACCAAAGACGTAATAAAATATCGGCGTTTATTTATTTGTCTGTCTGTTAGCAAAATTACATCAAAACTACTGCACGGATTTTGACAAATATTTCCACCACAGATACATATTAGGCCATGAAAGAACCCATTAAATTTTGGAGGTGATCTGGATCCGGATCCAGATTCTGGCTCAAGTTTCACTTTATATAGGTTTTGAAGGATTACTTTTAGCAGGATTACGTCAAAACTACTGCACGGATTTTGAGAAAATTTTCAAAACAGATACAGATGAGGACATGGAACACTCTATTAAATTCTGGAGGTGATCTGGATATTAAGTTTACATTAATAAGTTTCACTTAGCTTATATTAAGTTTCACTTAATATAGGCTTTGAAGGATTACATCAAAACTACTTCACAAATTCACATCAACTTTTCACCACGGATACATATTAGGCCATGGAAGACTTTCAATTTGGTAAGTGATCCAGATCTGAATCCGGATTCTGGCTCAAGATTTCAATTTATATAGACTTTGAAGGATTTTTTCAAAAGTACTTCACGGATTCCCACCAAATTTGCACCACAGATAAATATTATGTCATGGAAGACTCCACTGAATTTTGGAGGTGATCCGGAACCGAACTGGCGGATGTCAGAAGTCTCTGATTGCGCTTATTTATTGTATATCTCTATAGGCAGGGATGGTGGCCAAGTGGTTAAGTGCACTTGCTTTCAGTTCTCGGTTCCCAGTTAAAAACCCCACCCCGTCCACTCTCCTTGTAATAATGGAGTTGTGTCAGTTTGTGTTTTTGTTGTTAATCCGTAATTTATATTCGCATGCAAATGTTGATACATTGTCATGCCTATGCTGTACAATATTTAAAAGAAACTTACAAAGCTATCATTCACAACTTCAAAACTAGAATTATGAGAATCAATTATGGGTTTCAAAATCTTAATTCTGCTTAATATACAAAGTATTTTTAATTTTCTCTTACTTCCCACAATATACATCTTCCAGTAATGCTGTATTATAGATCAAGTAAAGTAGAGTTTGTTGTGATTTGAATTTACAAGTAAACCCAGTTTGGATTTTATTGCTTTAAAGTTTGCAGTTAAGAGTTAGATTTTCATCACTGGCCTTGTAGTTAATCAAAGTGACCAAAGAGTATTCCAAGGTGACCAATACTGACAGTGACTTAGCAGCTGCTAATAGGTTAAGAGGAGGACTAACTAGAATGTTCTGGTCCTGTTCTAAAGCTCTGTTCAGGGGAAGGAATATATATATATATATATTAGGACAAATTATATTAATTTCACAAAATTCATGTATGGACTTAAAACATATTAAATGTACTAAATTATCTCCAAACAATGATAAAATAATATAATGGTTATTTTAAAATCAGTTATTATTGGACTGAGAAAACCTTTTGTAAATAACAAACACAACAGAAATAGTTGCCATTAAATTAAATGACATTTCTATAATGAGAGTTTACCTGGAGATGCTTTTCACCACAGGATCCATCTCAATATGGTCTATGGCCAAATGGAAATATTTAAATTCCAGAAGGAGTGAAGAAATGTCCAGCAGGCACAATTGTTTTTTTTTTTTACTGGAGAAAAGTATATATATAATCCAAACATGGAAGGTTAAAAAAAATAAGGACAGGAAGAAAAGAAAATCTAATTCCTCACTTGCATTTAAAGTCTGCAATCAAAACGTTTCCAGTAGTTTAGTCCTGCCTTTTGCTGTTCTTGTTTTGGACTGGGACTCACCCCAAACCACACAGCAGCAGCAGCAGACTCGGCAGAGACCAGAGGAAGCCTAATCCAGAGTTCTGATTGGTAAAAAAAAAAAAGAAGACTGGCAGGAAGATGGAGAGAAGTGATGAGAACAAGAAGAGTGAGATGACAGGCGAGCTTTGACTTCTCAACCCTCTTTAGCTGTTAATCCACACTAGTGTGTGTGTGTGTGTGTGTGTGTGTGTGTGTGTGTGTGTGTGTGTGTGTGTGTGTGTGTGTGTGTGTGTGTGTGTGTGTGTGTGTGTGTGTGTGTGTGTGTGTGGGTGTGTGGGTGTGTGGGTGTGTGCCAGAGACAAAGGCACTCACTTTGTAAGCCTGCAGGAACAATGCACCTAAAAAAAAAAGTGCATTAAAGTGCATCATCAGCATATAGCTTGATTCTCTATGTACATATGCCAATTTTGTATGTGATAGATAGATAGATAGATAGATAGATAGATAGATAGATAGATAGATAGATAGATAGATAGATAGATAGATAGATAGATAGATAGATAGATAGATAGATAGATAGATAGATAGATAGATAGATAGATAGATAGATAGATAGATAGATAGATAGATAGATAGATAGATAGATAGATAGATAGATAGATAGATAGATAGATAGATAGATAGATAGATAGATAGATAGATAGATAGATAGATAGATAGATAGATAGATAGATGCAATATCAGTTTTACAGATGTTTATTGTTGGGGTGTCTTGCTAAATACCCACAACAGTAACAGTGCATGTAAAAAATTTGGATAGTGGCTAGCTGGTAATAGTCCTAGGGACTATTTATCCAGTTACCGGTCATGCAGCCTATATGCTGGCATGTGGCTATTTAGCTGGTAAACTAAACAGAGGTAATGTTATACAAATAATGAATATTTCATGAGGTGAAAACTGGAACATACCATTCAACGAGGCAAAGCCTCATTGAATGGTATGTTCTAGCTTTCACCAAATTAATTATTCATTCCATTAAAAGAATGCAAACACATTCATTATTTGTTTCATATAATGGCTAAAATAGTTCCTTGTCATTTGATATTTTATTAATTAATAAACAACAGAAAAGGGACTTACATTTTGGTGTTCCACTGCTGTTAAAGTCCAAATTGTAACGTGTAGTCCAGTGATGCTGTGCACTGACTTCAGACTTCCATTAAAAAAAAGACTTTGTGCAGTTCCTCAGTCCAGCCAAAAATCATGTCAGCGTTTCATGTGAACAGGTCTTCATGCATCCAGACAGCTTACAGCGGAGTGGATTTTGTGTGTGTGTGTGTGTGTGTGTGTGTGTGTGTGTGTGTGTGTGTGTGTGTGTGTGTGTGTGTGTGTGTGTGTGTGTGTGTGTGTGTGTGTGTGTGTGTGTGTGTGTGTCTGACAAGAATTAGCAGTGTCACTTAGCTCAATCAAATTATGTATTGGGAGAGTCGTCATCCCCCGCGCGCGCACATAGGCAACTTGGTCGGAGCTTGTGCATGCATGTACTACCAAAAAAAAAGACTGTGTACATCCTCAGTGCAGCAATTCAAATCTGCAATTCAAATCTAATTTCAAATCAGAAATTAGTCCAGCTTTTCATTCCAACTTCCGGCCAATAGCCTCCAGACAGCACAGTGGATTTGTTTGTATGTGCATGTGCATGCGTGTTGTGTGTGCGCGCACACGTGTGTTGTGTGTGTGCATGCACACGCATGTGTGGGTGCGTGTGCATGTGCATGCACAAGCACATGTGGGTGCACGTACATGCGCGTGCATGAGCATGTGTGCGCTCGTGCATGAAGACGTGCGCACGTGTGTGTGCAGAAGTGCAATTGTACCAAACGTATGGAACCAAATTTTTCATTCTAAATGCAATGCAACACAAATGGGATAATTAATCCATGTCATGTGAAATACAAAGCACCAATCAAATGACAAGGATCCACTCAGCTGTTATATAAATGGGATTATATCATTTCAAATTGTTAGTTGGAGCATATTTATAAGGGAAATCACTCAGAATTGTAAAATATTTGATTATTCTGGCTAAGACTATTTTGCTGGTAACAATGTTACCACTTCCAAAAAATGTTCTTGCTATTCTAGGCTGACATTCTTGCAAAATGTCAGCCTACAATTTTTTGACTCCTTTTAGATTTTTTTTTTTTAGTAAGCATCACTTCGTTGTCGCAGCAGAAGACTGCCCCTCCCTGAGCCTGGTTCAGCTGGAGCTTTCTTCCTGTTAAAAGAGAGTTTTTCATTCCCACTGTCGCCAAGTGCTTGCTCACAGGGGGTCGTTTTGACTGTTGGGGTTTTTATGTAATTATTGTATGGCCTTGCCTTACAATATAAAGCGCCTTGGGGCAACTGTTTGTTGTGATTTGGCGCTATATAAATAAAATTGATTGAATTGATTGATTGACTTCCCACTTCTGGATGCAGCCACACCTCAAACAGAAAGTAAAAACCAGAATCAGGCAGCAGAAAGACAACAAATACGGTATAATGTCAGCATTAAGCAACAAGAAAAACAGGAGAAATACTAAGGTGATCGCCGGCCATGAGCCCTAAGCAACACTAAAAGACCCAGACTTTAGATAAAATTGAGACCGCAGCCCACTCTGTTTAATAATAATGTTGGGAAAGTGTAATGACACGGACCCACAACAGGGGGCGTAAATGAACGGACAATGGACTGAGCCAAAAGATAACAATTTTACTGTTGTGAATGTGCACAACGAAATACAGACAATCACAGAATTTGAAACAGTCAATGTACAAAAGGTGACATGTGGGCAGGCTCGAGGATAGAAGACGTCTGTCCAGAGAAGCGCCGTGTCCCACACGATTTCCACTGCCAACGGGTCTGAAGTACACCGGAGCCGCCAACTCCTGAGTCCCCAGGTGGCCACCGTCTCCAGCTGTCAGACCTGGCACTGCTGGCAGGAAGCAGAAACAGTTAGGCGTGGGTGTGTGCACACCCAGTAACACAGTCAGCAACAGTTCCTTTATGGTGGGCAAAACACCTCCACCTCCGAAACAGGAACACAGTCAAAGCAGAGCCTGAATCAACTACTTGTCACAGCTTGTAGTGAGGAGTGAAGACCGACACCCACAAACCCAGCCTCCAGCTGAAGTAGGGAAACAGGTACACCTGCAAACAGTTCAGACGCAATTACGTGCGTTCGGCACAACAACGGCTGAGAGAAGATATCTCGGCAGCGAGGTGGAGATGCTACCCGGCTTATATGGTGGTGGTGGTTGATGAGTGACAGCTGGCGTTGACGATGAATGACAGCTGCCACTCCCAGTTGCTCCTGTGGGGCGGATGCGCCCTCTCGTGCCTGAAGCCCACACTTCAGGCAGGGTGCCCTCTGGTAGTGGGCCAGCAGTAGCTCCTCTTCAGCGGCCCACACAACAAATAAATTGAATTTAAAAGGATAGAAAGCACAGTACCATACTATGCAAGTATGCTGGCCATATGAAAGGGAAAATAAGTGAATCTTAAGTCTGGACTTGAAAGTCTCTACAGAATCTGACTGTTTTATTGATGCAGGGAGATCTTTCCATAAAGCATGTGCACAATAAGAGAAAGCTCTGTGACCTGCAGACTTTTTAACACAAAGTAGTCCTGCACCCTGAGAACGCATGTAGGGTTTAATTAGGTCAGCTAGGTAGGGAGGTGCTAGGCCATGAATCATTTTCTAGGTTAATAGCAGAACTTTGAAATCTGATCTCACTGGGACAGGAAGCCAGTGCAGAGACAGCAAAATGGGTGTTATATGGTCGTTTTGCTTCCTGTCAAAAGTTTGGCAGCAGCATTTTGAACCAACTGGAGATCCTGGGCTGTGGTAAACCAGAAAATAGAACATTGAAGTAGTCCAATCTAGAAGAAGCAAACACATGAATCAGGGTCTTAGCATCAGCCATAGACAGGATGGGACGAATCTTCTCTATACTTAACAGGTGGAAGAAAGCAGTTCTCGTAATATCTCTAATGTGTAGGCCAAAGGACAACGTAGGATCAAAAATTACTCCAAGGTTCCTCACTTTCAGTGTGATGTATGACACATGAGCCTAGGCTAAGCATTAGCTGGTCAAATTGATGCCAGTGTCTCACTGGACCAAGAACCATTATTTTAGTCTTGTCAGAGTTTAAAAGTAGGAAGTTTCTAGACATCCAACTTCTCAATGATGCAAGGCAATCTTCTAAGGATTTTATGTGGATGAGATTACCAGCAGTTATTGGCATTTATAACTAACTGAGTATCATCTGCATAGCAATGAAAGGTAATCCCAAAACGCCGCAATATGTGCCCAAGGGGTGCTATATAAAGGGAGAAAGCAGGGGCCCTAAGACAGACCCTTGTGGAACCCCAGTTTTCATGTCACTAAGGTTAGAGGTAGTGTTACTGTACAAAACACAGTGAGAACGACTGGTCAGATATGATGTCAACCATGCAAGGGCACTCCCAGTAATCCCAAAATGATTCTCTAGCCTACTGAGTAGAATATGATGATCCACAGTATCAAACGCAGCACTGAGATCTAACAGCACCAGAACCCTAGTGGTGTCCGAATCCATTGCAAGCAGAAGATCATTCACTACTTTGCACAAACTTTGGAGCTACCATTAGAAGTAGTGAATATCTAAGTAAACCACATGCACCCAGTCTTCTTAGCAATAATTGTGATACAAACCCATACTCCTGATTCATACTGAAGGGATATACGAGGTCTATTAGAAAAGTATCCGACCTTATTATTTTTTTAAAAATCATATGGATTTGAATCACGTGTGATTGCATCAGACAAGCTTGAACCCTCGTGCGCATGCGTGAGTTTTTCCACACCTGATGGAAAAACTCAGAGGGTTCAAGCTTGTCTGACGCAGTCACACGTGATTCAAATCCATATGGTTTTTGAAAAAAATAATAAGGTCGGATACTTTTCTAATAGACCTCGTACATAGACATGGGGTTACAGAAAAAAATATGATCTAAAAGGTGAATCATCAACCCATTTAAATAACATTTATTATTGATGTAGTGAGTTTAGAAGCTGCTTAATCCTTTATTATTCCCTGAACATAGATTATTGTTATTTGCATATAGCAGAACTTCAGTGCCTGTATAAACTGATGGAACCAAAACAAACGAACATTGCAGATGTCTTTAATGCCACTCACCTGCCCTGAAGCTCCGCATTTGGACACACAGCAAAACCTGGACAATATAGATAATATAGATATGATATAAAAGGCAAAGGTATCATGTGCACTGATGAAAATGGCTCAAAGTATTGAGTTGTAAGCCACTGAAAATCTATTGTTGCCCTTTTGGATTCACAAAGCAGTAAATACTGTACAGTTCATCTTCTTCTTCTTTTCCTTTCGGCCTTCTTTTCCTTTAGGGGTCACCACAGCAGATCAATTGTTTCCATCTCTTTGGATGCTGTAGCTCCTCTGAAAAAGAGAGCTTTAAATCAGAAGTGCCTGACTCCGTGGTATAACTCACAAACTCACAGCTTAAAGCAGATAACCCAGAAGTTGGAGAGTAAATGGCATCTCACTAATTTAGAAGATCTTCACTTAGCCTGGAAATAGAGTCTGTTGCTCTATAAAAAAGCCCTCCGTAAAGCTAGGACATCTTACTACTCATCACTAATTGAAGAAAATAAGAACAACCCCAGGTTTCTTTTCAGCACTGTAGCCAGGCTGACAAAGAGTCAGAGCTCTATTGAGCCGAGTATTCCTTTAACGTTAACTAGTAATGACTTCATGACTTTCTTTGCTAATAAAATTTTAACTATTAGAGAAAAAATTACTCATAACCATCCCAAAGACGTATCGTTATCTTTGGCTGCTTTCAGTGATGCCGGTATTTGGTTAGACTCTCTCTCTCCGATTGTTCTGAGTTATTTTCATTAGTTACTTCCTCCAAACCATCAACATGTCTATTAGACCCCATTCCTACCAGGCTGCTCAAGGAAGCCCTACCATTAATTAATGCTTCGATCTTAAATATGATCAATCTATCTTTATTAGTTGGCTATGTACCACAGGCTTTTAAGGTGGGAGTAATTAAACCATTACTTAAAAAGCCATCACTTGACCCAGCTATCTTAGCTAATTATAGGCCAATCTCCAACCTTCCTTTTCTCTCAAAAATTCTTGAAAGGGTAGTTGTAAAACAGCTAACTGATCATCTGCAGAGGAATGGTCTATTTGAAGAGTTTCAGTCAGGTTTTAGAATTCATCATAGTACAGAAACAGCATTAGTGAAGGTTACAAATGATCTTCTTATGGCCTCAGACAGTGGACTCATCTCTGTGCTTGTTCTGTTAGACCTCAGTGCTGCTTTTGATACTGTATTGACCATAAAATTTTATTACAGAGATTAGAGCATGCCATAGGTATTAAAGGCACTGCGCTGCAGTGGTTTGAATCATATTTATCTAATAGATTAGAATTTGTTCATGTAAATGGGGAATCTTCTTCACAGACTAAGGTTAATTATGGAGTTCCACAAGGTTCTGTGCTAGGACCAATTTTATTCACTTTATACATGTTTCCCTTAGGCAGTATTATTAGACGGCATTGCTTAACTTGTTACGCAGATGATACCCAGCTTTATCTATCCATGAAGCCAGAGGACACACACCAATTAGCTAAACTGCAGGATTGTCTTACAGACATAAAGACATGGATGACCTCTAATTTCCTGCTTTTAAACTCAGATAAAACTGAAGTTATTGTACTTGGCCCCACAAATCTTAGAAACATGGTGTCTAACCAGATCCTTACTCTGGATGGCATTACCCTGACCTCTAGTAATACTGTGAGAAATCTTGGAGTCATTTTTGATCAGGATATGTCATTCAATGTGCATATTAAACAAATATGTAGGACTGCTTTTTTGCATTTGCGCAATATCTCTAAAATTAGAAAGGTCTTGTCTCAGAGTGATGCTGAAAAACTAATTCATGCATTTATTTCCTCTAGGCTGGACTATTGTAATTCATTATTATCAGGTTGTCCTAAAAGTTCCCTGAAAAGCCTTCAGTTAATTCAAAATGCTGCAGCTAGAGTGCTAACAGGGACTAGAAGGAGAGAGCATATCTCACCCATATTGGCCTCTCTTGATTGGCTTCCTGTTAATTCTAGAATAGAATTTAAAATTCTTCTTCTTACTTATAAGGTTTTGAATAATCAGGTCCCATCTTATCTTAGGGACCTCATAGTACCATATCACCCCAATAGAGCGCTTCGCTCTCAGACTGCAGGCTTACTTGTAGTTCCTAGGGTTTGTAAGAGTAGAATGGGAGGCAGAGCCTTCAGCTTTCAGGCTCCTCTCCTGTGGAACCAGCTCCCAATTCAGATCAGGGAGACAGACACCCTCTCTACTTTTAAGATTAGGCTTAAAACTTTCCTTTTTGCTAAAGCTTATAGTTAGGGCTGGATCAGGTGACCCTGAACCATCCCTTAGTTATGCTGCTATAGACGTAGACTGCTGGGGGGTTCCCATGATGCACTGAGTGTTTCTTTCTCTTTTTGCTCTGTATGCACCACTCTGCATTTAATCATTAGTGATTGATCTATGCTCCCCTCCACAGCATGTCTTTTTCCTGGTTCTCTCCCTCAGCCCCAACCAGTCCCAGCAGAAGACTGCCCCTCCCTGAGCCTGGTTCTGCAGGATTCTTCCTGTTAAAAGGGAGTTTTTCCTTCCCACTGTCGCCAAGTGCTTGCTCACAGGGGGTCGTTTTGACTGTTGGTTTTTTCCGTAATTATTGTATGGCCTTGCCTTACAATATAAGGCACCTTGGGGCAACTGTTTGTTGTGATTTGGCGCTATATAAATAAAATTGATTTGATTTGATTTGATCTCACCCTGTCCTCTGTATCTTCCTCTGTCACACCAAGCACCTGCATGCCCTCCCTCAACACATCCATAAACCTCCTCTTTGGCCTCCCTCTTCTCCTCCTGCCTGGTGGCTCCATCCTCAGCATCCTTCTCCCTCTATACCATGGGTCCCTCCTCTGTACATGTCCAAACCATCTCAGTCTCGCCTCTCTGACTTTGTCTCCAAACTGTCCAACCTGAGCTGTCCCTCTGATATGTTCATTCCTAATCTTGTCCATTCTCATCACTCCCAAAGAGAATCTCAACATCTTCAGCTCTGCCACCTCCAATTCTGCCTCCTGTCTTTTTGTTAGTGCCACTGTCTCTAAACCGTACAACATAGCTGGTCTCACTACTGTCTTGTAAACTTTCCCCTTCATTCTTGCTGATACTCTTCAGTCACAAATCACTCCTGCCACCTTTCTCCACCCACTCCACCCTGCCTGCACTCTCTTCTTCACCTCTTTGCCACACTCTCCATTACTTTGAACAGTTGACCCCAAATATTTAAACTCACCTACTTTCACCAGTTCTACTCCTTGTAACTGCACTATTCCACTGGGCTCCCTCCCATTCACACACATGTACTCAGTCTTGCTTCTACTGACTTTCATTCCCCTTCTCTCCAAAGCATATCTCCACCTCTCCAGACTAGACTCAACTTGCTCTCTACTCTCACTACAGATCACAATGTCATCTGCAAACATCATAGTCCATGGGGAGTCCTGTCTGATCTCATCCGTCAACCTGTCCATCACCACTGTGAACAAGAAAGGACTCAGAGCTGATCCTTGGTGTAATCCCACCTCCACCTTGAATGAGTCTGTCATTCCGACTGCGCATCTCACCGCTGTCACACTATTCTTGTACATGTCCTGCACTACCCTAACATACTTCTCTGCCACTCCAGACTTCCTCATACAATACCACAGCTCTTTTCTTGGCACCCTATCATAAGCTTTTTCTAAGTCCACAAACACACAATGTAACTCTTTCTGGCCTTCTCTGTACTTCTCCAACAGTATTCTCAGAGCAAACATTGCATCTGTAGTGCTCTTTCTCAGCATGAAACCATATTGCTGCTCACAGATCTTCACCTGTTTTCTAAGCCTACGTTCTACTATTCTTTCCCATAACTTCATGCTGTGGCTGATCAACTTTATGCCTCTGTAGTTACTGCAGCTCTGCACATCACCCTTGTTCTTGAAAATAGGAACCAGCACACTTCGTCTCCACTCATCAGGCATCCTTTCACTTTCCAAGATTTTATTAAACAATCTGGTTAGAAACTCCACTGCCATCTCTCTTAGACATTTCCATGCCTCCACTGGAATGTCATCTGGACCAACTGCCTTTCCACTCTTTATCCTCTTCATAGCAGCCCTCACTTCTTCCTTACTAATCTCTTGTACTTCCTGACTTACTCTCACCACATCATCCAGCCTTTTCTCTCACTCATTTTCTTCATTCATCAGCTCTTCAAAATATTCCCTCCACCTTCTCAGCACACACTCCTCACTTGTCAGCACATTACCATGTGCATCTTTTACCACCCTAATCTGCTGCACATACTTTCCAGCTCTGTCCCTTTGTCAGTTCAATCGGTCCAAGTCCTTTTCTCCTTCCTTACTATACAACTTCTTGTACAGCTCGCAATATGCCTTTTCCTTCGCTTTTGGCACTTCTCTTTTTGCCTTACGCTGCATCTCCTTGTAGTTCTGTCTACTTTCTTCATCTCTCCAACTATCCCAAAACTTTTTCGCCAACCTCTTTCTCCTTATGCTTTCCTGGACCTCTTCATTCCACCACCAAGTCTCCTTGTCTTCCTTCCACTGTCCAGATGTCATACCCAGTACTGCCCTAGCTGTCTCCCTCACCACATCTGCAGTACTTTTCCAGTTGTCCAAAATTGCTTCCCCTCCAACTAGTGCTTCTCTCACCTGCTTGCTAAATTTCACACAATAGTCTTCCTCCTTCAGCTTCCACCATCTGATCCTTTGTTGAGCTCACACTCTCTTCTTCTTCTTTACCTCTAAAGTCATCCTACACACAACCATCCTATGCTGTCTAACAACACCCTCTCCTGCCACCACCTTACAGTCTCTGATTTCTTTGAACTTGCATCTCCTATAGAGAATGTAGTCCACCTGTGTGCACCTTCCTCCACTCTTATGTTATTCTATGCCCCTTTTCTCAAAGTAGGTATTCACCACAGCCATTTCCATCCTTTTTGCAAAATCAACTACCATCTGTCCTTCTCCATTCCTAACCTTGATACCATATCTACCCATTACTTTCTCTTCACCTCTGTTCCCTTCACCAACATGTCCATTGAAGTCCGCTCCTATCACCACTCTTTCCTGTCCTCACCATGGTACAACAACTTGAACCCACCGCCAATGCTCCTGCTCTTACTTCCCTTCCACTTGGTCTCTTGCACACACAATATGGCTACCTTTCTCCTCTCCATCATATCAGCCAGCTCTCTCCCTTTACCAGTCATACTACCAACATTCAAAGTTCCCACTCTCATTTCCACCCTACTAGTTTTCTTCTTCTCCCATTGTTTGTGGAAACGTTCTCCTCCTCTTCTTCGTCGTCTTCGCCCAGCAGTAGCCCAATTTCCACCGGTATCCTGTTGGGCAACAGCACCGGTGGAAATTTGGTGGAATGGAATAGTGTTATAGAATTTACACTGCTGGGGAAATAATAACCTCGCCTGCACAAAAATAAAATAATAATGATTTTTTTTTTAAGTTTAGAACAATTATGTTTGGGGCTGTTTAAAAGACATTTTTACTGATCCACACAGCAAAGGAAAGTGTGCAGATGTGTTTTTACTTGTTTGCCCTGTCTTACAGATTGATTGCAGTTCTGCTACAGTAATCAGATTAGGCAGGTGAGGCTGTGCCAAAGTGATCTGCTGTCTACAAGCCTCTTAGTGGCATATGACGCAACACCTGCAGAGATCAGGCATGACCAGCTGACCAAATAACCAATGTGCCCTACCAAAGTCTGCAAAGCGCTGACAAGACAATATTAACTCAGCTACTACAGTGATGTGGAAATGCAACAGAGCAGTCAACATTTAATAGAATGTGGAAAGGAATAATTAATCCATAGGACAAGCAGGGTTTTGGTACCACTTAAGGGGAATAAATGACACAATCCAGCCTCAGTGTACCGTGAACTACACAAAAATGTATGATAGGCATCCAAGGGAGGTAGGTATCACCAGGTAAGGGTTAATGAAAAATTACACATTATTTGTCTGATCATAATGATTCCAAAAAGGTATAGTTTGGACGAACCATGACTGAATATTATGGAGTTACAGGATAAAAACAGCAAAAATGGTGACGAAGGCCAATATCAGTTTCTACAGGGGTCAAAAGTTAAAGTTGCTCCCATTCTGGTAAAAAGTGAAGCAAATTATTGGTTGAGTTAATAGGATTTTAAAAAGAAATAGTTTGCAACATCTGTCATGCTTAGTTATCATGTTACGAGGAAACATACGAGGGGTGATTGAAAAGGTTTAAGCCTAACCCAGAAAAAGTAGGGTGTGGTTTTCCATCGTTCACTAACTGCTATCTTTTAGTAGTGACTCGGTACACTGTCAGCTACTGATAAGCCAGTTTCATGTTTAAGCAGCGTAGGGGCTTGTGAGTCAAATCAAAGGCGATCACAAACCCAAAACAAACAACGAGCCAGAGCTTTTGCCTTAATGCACCCTGCCTGCTACTTTCCATGTACAACAACAGCTCCCCCACCACCTTCATAGAACACTGCCATCACACAAACCAACGCACAAGTGCGTTGGTTTTTACAAACCCATTTTTTTATTTGTAAAAAAAAAGGCATTTGTAAAACTGAAAATTCTGTTTGTGAAGTGTGATTAAGCACAACAAATAATGACCAACGATCACACGTTGGTCGCGATTCACACTCCCATCCAGTAGATGGCAGTGTTCTATGCATTTTGATGGGGGGGAGTGCTTGAGAGGAGACTTTTCCCATAATGCCTTTTGGTGTGTGTGTTGGTTAACACTCAAACATTCAGAATTAGCGCATTACTTTAAAAGATATGTGAGATATTTTCACTTTGTAAAAATGACAGTTAATGTCGATAAACTGTCCGGAATTAGTTTTATTTATCTATTATCTTGTTCTTCTGGCTCTTTTAGTCTTTGTACATGTTCCCATAGCAATGGTCTGTCTCATAGTTTTGAGGTTTTCATTGGTTACTCTGCAAGGTCCTGGCTGAGTGGCGCCTCTCATGGCTGATGCATCCGATGTTACCTCATCAGGCTTTCCCACAGAAGACGCAGCAAAACATCCCACCAACATCATCTTTATGAGTTTTTTCCTTTCGCCTGTGTCGCACATCTGCAGCCCTGCTCTCCCTGGCAGCTCTGTACAGCTCCATCCAAACATTTACTGCTGACCTCCACCTGCTTCTGTCCATGGCTATCTGTTCCCAACTAACTTTGCTGATGGCGAACTCCTGGAGGGTAGATTTGCATATATCCTTGTATGTCAGCTTTGGTCTTCCTCTGTGTCACCTCCCTCTTGAAAACTCACCATACAGCACTCTCTTCGGCAACCTGCATGGTATCATCCATCCTACTCACATGACCCAGCCAATGTAACCTGTTTTGCCATAGAATTTCAAATGGTGATGGTATGCCTACTCACTGCTCTTTCGTGATCTTATCCTGACATCTTATATGTGGTATCTTCCGCAGGCAGTGGAGGGGGAAATTGTTTAGTCTTTTTTTCTTGTCCTGAGTGCAGTGTCCACGTTTCGCTCCAGGCGGGACCAGGAAACCTCCTCGTCCCACCAGGAGGTTTCTTCCTGTTAAAAGGGAGTTTTTCCTTCCCACTGTTGCCAAGTGCTTGCTCACAGGGGGTCGTTTTGACCGTTGGGGTTTTTACGTAATTATTGTATGGCCTTGCCTTACAATATAAAGCGCCTTGGGGCAACTGTTTGTTGTGATTTGGCGCTATATAAATAAAATTAATTGATTGATTGATTGATTGATATAGCAGAGTTGACAGTACACATTTTGTAAATCAAGACCTTTGTTTTTCTTGTCCGTTTCTGGTTTTCCCATGCTCTTTTGCTGAGTTTTCTAAAAGCAACAGCAAATTTTGTTGAAAAATAAACCATTACATTAACTCTGTTGTGGTTTCTTCTTGGCTTGGCTCAAAAGTTTTCGATCACCCCTTGTATGCCATATGTCATAGAATTGGACAGCACTTGATTTCACATGTATTTACAGTTATACGTAAAAGTTTGGGCACCCCTGATGATTTCCATGATTTTCCTTTATAAATCATTGGTTGTTTGGATCAGCCATTTCAGTTACATATATCATATAGCAGACAAACACAGTGATATTTGAGAAGTGAAATGAGGTTTACAGGATTTACAGAAATTAAAACAAGTTAAAATTAGGTAGGTGCATAAATTTGGGACCTCCAACAGAAAAAAGAAATTAATATTTAGTAAATCCTTTTGCAGAAATAACAGCCTCTAAATGCTTCCTATAGCTTCCACTGAGAGTCTGGATTCTGGTTGAAGGTATTTTGGACCATTCTTCTTTACAAAACATTTCAGGTTAGCTGGTTTCTGAGCATGGACAGCCCGCTTAAAATCACACCACAGATTTTCAATAATATTCAGGTCTGGGTACTGAAATAGCCATTCCAGAGCGTTGTACTTGTTCTTCTGCATGAATGCCTTAGTAGATTTTGAGCAGTTTTTAGGGTTGTTGTCTTGTTGAAAGATCCAGCCCCGGCACAACTTCAACTTTGTCACTGATTCATGAACATTGTTCTCAGGAATCTGCTGATATTGACTGGAATCCATGTGACCCTCAACTTTAACAAGATTCCCAGTAACTGCCCTCCCCACACAGCCACACAGCATGATGGAATCACCTCTAAATTTTACTGTAGGTAGCAAGTGTTTTTCTTGGAATTCTGTGTTCTTTTTCAGCCATGAATACAGCCGCTTGTTGTGTCCAAATAACTCAATTTTAGTTTCATCAGTCCACAGCACCTTATTCCAAAATGAAGCTGGCTTGTCCAAATGTGCTTTAGCATACCTCAAGCGACTCTGTTTGTGGCGTGTATGCAGAAAAGGCTTCCTCTGCATTACACCATTATTATTATTATATTGCATGAAATAAGTATTTGACCCCCTACCAACCAGCAAGAATTCTGGCTCTCACAGACCTGTTAGTTTTTCTTTAAGAAGCCCTCCTATTCTGCATTCTTTACCTTTATTAATTACACTTGTTTGAACTTCTTACCTGTATAAAAGACACCTGTCCACAGATTCAATCAATCACACTCCAACCTATCCACCATGACCAAGACCAAAGAGCTGTCTAAGGACACCATGGATAAAATTGTAAATCTGCACAAGGCTGGGATGGGCTACAGGACAATAGGCAAGCAGCTTGGTGAGAAGGCAACAATTGTTCTTGTAATTATTAGAAAATTAAAGAAAATGAAAAGATGACTGTTAATCTTCCTCGGTCTGGGGCTCCATGCAAGCTCTCACCTCGTGTGGTAAGGATGATTCTGAGAAAGTGTTATATGGCTGGGGGGGGCCTGGCTGCCGGTTTGTTTGTCTGTTTGTTTTCCTCCCAGGTGGCGTGCATTTGGGACTGAGTGGCTGTGTTGCTGAGGCTGTCAGGACCTCACCCTGATCACCTGCGACTCGTCAGGACTCACAGCTGAGGTGCATCTGGATGGATTGGAGCATGTTGGCATTTAAGACTGGAGTGCACAGTGTGTATTTGCCAGAGACTCGACCTTGTGACCAGACGGGTGAGACCGTCGTCTTGGGAGCCATCTCATCAGCAGCGGACACTGAGAATGTCCAGGTTTGATGCACGGTCTGTGAAAGAGGAGGGGGTGAGGTCTCACGCTCGTCAGCACACTTCCTGAGGTACGTTGGATTTTGTGACTAACAGTTATACAGTCAGTAAATGTGGTGTCCCTCACACCTTATTGTATTGAGCTGTTTGTTAGTCATGTATCAGCTTCCACTGCGGTGGAGTTTTGTGAACGGGATGTTCCATGCCTGCAGGTTGGAAGCTGATCAGTAATCAAGCCAGGAAGTGTTTGCTGTTTGTACACCTTTAAGTGTTCTGTGTGTAGAGTGTGGACTCACATAATGGTTCCTTCTTTCACAGACTCGGTTGTTGCGGCCACCTGGGGGGTGTCGGCGGGGTCCTTGGGTCCGAAACAGCTTCTGGCTCCGGACCGTTAGCGCTGCTGGGAGCGCACCACGCCAGGCCGCATCTTTTTGTATTATCACTGTTATGTATTAAATTCAGTTAGCCTTTGTACCGTGCTCTGCTTATTTCATACTGGGTCCTTCAAACGCTGGTCGGTTCTCCGAGCTGCGTCCGACACATAACAGTAGTCTCTGGCCAAACATCACGGACCCAGCGTTAGCAGAGACGGTAACGCGCCGGGAAGGCGGCAGCAGACGTTCAGTGGTTATCCGGATCAGTTGCGGGGCTCTCCGCCCGGAAGGTGCGTGTTTGAGACCCATTACTGGATACTAATTTGTGCTCTCTTGCAGCCGTGTTCCTGTGTTGTGCCTCATCCGTGGATCGTGGTGGAGTGTGACTGGCGACGGCTTCGCGTCACACTCCGACCGGATGGGAGGTGTAAACGGGAGCTGCAAGAGTGCGTTTGTAATGGGTTCACGCGCACGGCGGAGCTCTGTTAGCACGGGTCGCTGGGCTTCCTGTGTTACAGTCGTAGCCCCGTTTCCCCGGATAAAGGTAACTACTGCGTCTGTTGTATCAGCTCCGGCGTTATTTAGTTGAGCACATTTTGGTTGTGTGTTGCACTCAGCTGCGCACACAAAAGCAGCTCGTTTGTTTTTTTCTGTCGCCCAAGGGGTTTTTTCATTTTTAGCACTCTGGTTCCCCCTTGTGGTGACTGAATCACGGTACCGTCAAGCTCTGGAGTAGGAACAGGTGTGTTCCATTTGGTTGAGCTTGACGGTATAACTCACTGATTTGTTTTGTGTTAGTTTATTTTGTGTGGGTGTTTTTTGAGTTGGTTTTTGTGTGGGTTTTTCTTTTTTGTTGTCCACTATTTGTCTGGGGGTGTGACCCTGTAGCCTTTGCTAACCAAGAACAAAAACAAAAAAAAAGAAAAACGGGGACCCAAACAACTGTGTGTTGGTCTGTTTTTTTTTTGTTTTGTTTCACATCCCCAGGGTTAGATGGATCGGTCCCCTGGGGGGGTGATGGGGTGGTATTTGGGTTGTTTTTTCTCTTTGTTTTTTGTTGTGCCCTCTCTTCTCCTCTGACTCCAGCCGGGTGTGCCGTAGTGTCGGCATTGCTGGAGGGGTGCAGTTAGGTTGTGCTGGGCGTTTCCCAGGTGGCCTCTGCACCCGGGAGGGGAGGGGGGGGGGGGGGGTTGGGGTTTTTTTTGTTTTCCCTCCCCCAGTTTCCGCCCTCAGGGTTTGACTGTGGTGTCCTCTGGGGGGGAAAGGGCGTTGGGTCCATCTAGCCGTGGACGGCTGGGGCTGGGTCCATTGGTCGTGAGGGGAGGCGTCTCCTGGGGTTGACGAGTGGTCCTCTGGGGGGCGCTGGTAGTCCCCGTGGGTGACGGTGGATCCCAGAGGGACCTCGGCCGTGGTTATTACTCCTGGAGCTGGCGGGTGGCCCTCTGGGGGGTGTTGGTCCCTGCGTGTCGTTTGGGGGGGAGGAGGGGGGGTATTTTGGCATTTTTGTTTGTGAGTTTACATGTGGGTTGTTTTTCTTTTCTCCCCTTCCCTGGGGTTTGATGGGACGGTCCCCTGGGGCGGGGGGGGGGTGTTTTGGTTGTTTTGTGTTATGACTAATCACACATGTTTGGTTAAAGGCTGACCGCACAGGTGTAGGAACTCCTAGCCACACCTGTGCTGAGACTGTCAAACAAGGGCAAAGATGCAGCCAGTTCAACCAGTCTGTTGGAGGACGAACGCAAACGCGGTTCCCAGCCATGGTCCCTGGAGGGGGGTGTTTCTCCTGGGCCAGGTGTGTGTGGTCGCCGGGAGGCTTCCCGTGAGGGTGGGGTACTGTTATATGGCTGGGGGGGGCCTGGCTGCCGGTTTGTTTGTCTGTTTGTTTTCCTACCAGGTGGCGTGCATTTGGGACTGAGTGGCTGTGTTGCTGAGGCTGTCAGGACCTCACCCTGATCATCTGCGACTCGTCAGGACTCACAGCTGAGGTGCATCTGGATGGATTGGAGCATGTTGGCATTTAAGACTGGAGTGCACAGTGTGTATTTGCCAGAGACTCGACCTTGTGACCAGACGGGTGAGATCGTCGTCTTGGGAGCCATCTCATCAGCAGCGGACGCTGAGAATGTCCAGGTTTGATGCACGGTCTGTGAAAGAGGAGGGGGTGAGGTCTCACGCTCGTCAGCACACTTCCTGAGGTACGTTGGATTTTGTGACTAACAGTTATACAGTCAGTAAATGTGGTGTCCCTCACACCTTATTGTATTGAGCTGTTTGTTAGTCATGTATCAGCTTCCACTGCGGTGGAGTTTTGTGAACGGGATGTTCCATGCCTGCAGGTTGGAAGCTGATCAGTAATCAAGCCAGGAAGTGTTTGCTGTTTGTACACCTTTAAGTGTTCTGTGTGTAGAGTGTGGACTCACATAATGGTTCCTTCTTTCACAGACTCGGTTGTTGCGGCCACCTGGGGGGTGTCGGCGGGGTCCTTGGGTCCGAAACAGCTTCTGGCTCCGGACCGTTAGCGCTGCTGGGAGCGCACCACGCCAGGCCGCATCTTTTTGTATTATCACTGTTATGTATTAAATTCAGTTAGCCTTTGTACCGTGCTCTGCTTATTTCATACTGGGTCCTTCAAACGCTGGTCGGTTCTCCGAGCTGCGTCCGACACATAACAGAAAGCCCAGAACTACCCGGGAGGACCTGGTCAATGACCTGAAGAGAGCTGGGACCACAGTCACAAAGATTACATTAGTAACACACTACGCCATCATGGTTTAAAATCCTGCTGGGCAGCAAGGTCCCCCTGCTCAAGCCAGCACATGTCCAGGCCTATTTGAAGTTCACCAGTGACCATCTGGATGGTCCAGAGGAGGCATGCATACATGTCAACCTATACGGATTGTCCGCAAATTATACAGATTTTTCCGAGTTTCAGAGTCATACGGACGTACAAATAAAGTCTTACGGATATTCAGGGTTTTCTGTCGTAAATTTATTTTACTGTTGTTTTTCTTAAACACCGTCAAATGATCGTTCTAAACAGGATTGTGAAATCGTGTCTCGCGCATTACCATAAGTTACGATAACTTTTAGACTGGTCTGCCGGTCCCTGATACGTAAATTATGTATCAGGGACCCCATTACATTACATTACAGTAATGTGGGGAGAAGTGACCCAGTGTACACAATCGCAAGACTTTGTTTGTATCTGGTCATGCGCACGATAAACGCGCCAAATGTTGCCGCGGATCTGTACCAACAGTACAATTGCTAAGTCAATTAGCTGCAAGCAGATGAAAGCCACACAAATAATTAAGAACACCTGGCCCCCAAAGCCACACAGCCCATCATCCAGCACTGTCGGACATCACCATACTCCATTATGATCGACAAGTCGAATGACAAGAAAACTGAAAAGAGACTGGCCGTCCTGGTACAGATCTTTGACATAAACACAGGGGCGAAGTCGAGGATCATCGACATGCCAGTCTGCAACATCGGCACTGGCAAGGTGATTTTTGATACACTTGATGAACTGTGTGTCACTGACACGCATGAATACTAGTTGTTTCAGTATTACTATAGTATAGTCAAGTTTGTTTTTGTAGAGACAGTGCATATTTTTTATTCCTGATGTTAGTTATTAATATGTGGACAAAACCCTAGTTATGTGATACCGCTATGCGGTTGTGTGTACTGTAACAAAACTGATTTTGGTGCGATTTGGAGGTTATAAGGATTTTGTGTTGATTTTATGGATTTTCTCACTTGGTTATGCAAGTGGACCCTCAAAGGGGTTGACATGTATGGGCATGGGAGAACGTCATGTGGTCAGATGAGACCAAAATAGAGCTTTTTGGTATCAACTCCACTTGTCATGTTTGGAGGATGAGAACAACCCAAGAAAACTGTTCCAACTGTGAAACATGGGGGTGGAAACATCATACTTTGGGGGTGCTTTTCTGCAAAGGGGACAAGACGACTGGACTGTATTGAAGGGACGATGGATGCGGTCACATATCGTGAGATTATGGCAAACAACCTCATTCCCTCAGTAAGAGCATTGAAGATGCGTCGTGGCTGGGTCTTCCAGCATGACAATAACTTGAAAAAAACATAGTCAGGGCAACTAAGGAGGGGATCTGTAAGAAGCATTTCAAGGTCCTGGAGTGGCCTAGCCAGTCTCCAGATCGGAGCCCAGTAGCACTCCCAAAAGCAAGAGCATAACCCCCCCCCCAACACACACACACACACACGCACACTACAGACCAAACTACTTTTATGCACATTCCTTGCACAAAAAACAAAAACTTTACAAACTTATTCACCTCCATGCTGCTACTCTGCACTCTGCACTTTTGCCACATTGCACCTATATTGTTTTACTCAGTACTATTGCACTCCAGTAACATACCTCAACTGACTACATTCTGAAACACTATGACAGCCCTGGAAATGTATGCTCACTATTGTCTATATTTCATGCTGATTGTTGTTCTGTTACTGATATTTGCATTTTATGTCCTAGTGATGTCTCATGTCCAGTCTATATTTAGTTGTATGTCTAATTTAGCCTCTGTTACTGCACATTTGGAGTCTGGGGAAACGCAATTTCAGTCTTCTGTGTAATGTACTGTTGCATGGCTAGATTGACAATAAAGTTCAGTTTGACTTTGACAATAGAAAATCTTTGGAGGGAGCTGAAACTCAAAACCTGAAAGATCTGGAGAAGATCTGCATGGAGGAGTGAACCAAAAATCCCTGCTGGAGTTTGTGAAAACTTGGTCAAAAACTACAGGAAACGACTGATCTCTGTAATTGCAAACAAAGGGTTTCTGTACCAAATATTAAGGTCTGTTTTTCTATTGTATCAAATACTTATTTCATGCAATAAAATGTTAATTAATTATTTAAAAATCATACAGTGTGATTTTTTTAGATTGTCTCTCACAATTGAAGTGTACCTATGATTAAAAATTACAGACCTCTCCATTCTTTTAGTGGTAAAACTTGCAAAACCAACAGTGGACTAAAGACTTATTTGCCTCACTGTATTGTGCTGTTTAATGTTTTGTTCTGGTTCAGCATGGTAGGAGTATTTCTGGTCCATTTCTTGTGGAAATTTTCTTGTATTTTTTTTATACTTGTTTTATTTCTTTATGTCTTGTTGCTTGCTGCAAATAAATTTTCTTCAGGTAGTAATGAAGTTGAAGTCCAGTGGACGTTGACCTTGTTTGACCATTATGTTGGACACCAAACATTCAACACGGTCAATACTGTTAGCTCAGCCAATGATCTGCATCGCTTTTCACTAAAATTGGAACAATTTTTACATTTTGACCCCTGTGTAATTGTTCATTGACCCCTACCTGGCTGCCACCCTGGGATGGCTATCATACATTTTTGTGAAGTACACTGAGGCTGTATTGTTTAAGTGGAACTAATTATGTCAAAATTACCAATTGCCTCATGGACTAAATTCATCTTGGGGTACTTTGTAATTTGTTGGGTCTAGGATTACAACATTCAATACTGACAGATAGTTGATCACATAACTTGCAAACCTGAGGTAGGATTGGACTATTTACAGGTACATACCTCTTGGAATTCTTTACTTTCTCCTCTTAAGCCCTTTGTCCACGTTAATTGAGTGAGCACTGGGAAATCCTTCATTAGGAGTGATATAAAAGCTCAGACATTTGACTCTTTGGTGACCCCGCTTAATCGATGAGGTGAATATATTTGGCCAGCTCCAACTGACATCACTCGGTCTTACCAGGTCAGAGATTTAGAAAGCAGGAGATTTTCCATGAACTGTACTGAAGGTGTAACGTCATTGCAAAATCACTTTCTGGGTTTGTATTAGTCGGCAGACTGTGGCTTCTGTCTGTTGGCCATCCATCATTTTCAGATTAAGCACCATCAGACTTTATCTCTTTTTAACCGTAAAAAAGAAATAATGGATTTTAAGAAATATTGGCACAAAAATGACATCATGTCTGCTGATGAGGACTGTTTTGACCATCAGAATGAATACCTCTGCATCAGCAGGGTCCATGTGCTGCATTACCATTGAAAAAAGTATGTGGCCCTCAAAGGGGGCCGTTTAGAAAAGTAATTACAAATGGGGTCCTCACACAAGAGCACCATGGTTAGCTTATGAGCATTTCAGCCAACTCTGATATTGTATGGCTCTTTCTTTTGAATGTCTTGTTCATGCTTACTCTAGAATGCTTTGACAATTCTGACAACCCTTATTAAAGAACCCTTAAAACCCTTAAAAAGAAGTGCTAAAGCTTAACACATTTTCTGGTTATTGGTTCAGTCACTGTGTTTCTCTCAGTGTAACTGTAATTTGACACAATTTTGAGAGTCTCACAATTGTGCCAAACATACATGTACACAGATTTCTTCATGACCCAAAGCTTGAATTGTGTTCTGTACCACCCCCTGCTGGCGGCACTCACACTGAACGATAGCAAACTACTGTAAATGTAAATAAAATAAAATGTCTTTTAGTTCATCTTTCTGTCAGTCTGTAGTCTTTAACAACAGAAAATTTCTGTTTTGCTATAATAAAGGTAAGAATTATAACCAACTCAGCCAATGTGAGTCAAGACTTTTACCAATTTATATTTAAATTTTACCATCAGACTATTACACAATTAGAGAGTATTGTTAGTCCTTCAGGTATTGCCTTGGTCGGTATCACTTAGGGTGGCTAAGGTCCGTTGGTATAATGTGAAAGGTCTGCCCACTGGCATTTAGAATGTCAATGATATCAGTGTGTCACACAAGTATCTTAAAGAAGTTCCAGGAAGTAAAATAATGTACATAAATACATGCACAAAAGGGGCATTACACAACACAATTGTTTCACATTGTTTTATGCCAAATCATCAGAAACTGAGTTTTATTTATTGTAGAAGGTGGAAGGTAGATATGAATCAATTTTGCTATGTATTTGTATTGAATTTTCATCATGAAATGCTGTAGACATAAATTACCATTTGTATTGGGTCATAACGGTATATGCCCCCCATAAATTGTGTTCAATACGGTTTTACAAAATACAAATATTTTGTGATTGATTCAGTCTCATAAATACAATATTTGTGTTAGATGCTTGTTTTCCGTTAATACGATTAGTATTGAGACACGTTTGTTTGCAAATGTATTGATTATTCAAGAGTACAAATAGAGATCTTAGTTTAATCTCAGAACTAACATTTGAATGTGAAAGAAAATTAATACATTAACCACTCATTTGGCAGAGTCATTCCAGTGATACCCAAGGATCCTAATACCAAACACTTCTAGTCATTGCTAATTAGCATCCAGATCTATCAACCATACAAGACAGATAGCACCAGGATGCTAATGACTTGTACCTTCTGCTGGAAAGATACTGGCATCACCAAATTTGGCCTTATGACTCAGTTACCTTCACAGGTGTGTCCTGATCTCAAAGGCCAAGGACCTAGAGACATAATGTCACTGCCAGTCTACACGTACAAAATGAATGACTACTAACCTGCATAATTTGGGGTCAGCTGGGAAACCTGTTGCTATGTGTAACGCCTGACCCACAGGGCCAGTGTCTTGTGTTTGAGAGCTGGAATTAATGAAGCATTTATTAAGGCTTCTGGAGCAAAATGTAGATCTCCCACAGTCAGGTTGAAGGTGGAAACTTCTCAAAAGGATTTGTGGTACCACAAGTAACTGCAGAATCTGTCATACAAAAAATGTAAGAGATTTGAGACCATGCAGACTTTACATCATTGAGGAAGAAGGCCCAAAATAACAGCCACGAATTAAGGAACTTTTGTCCCAAAGGTCAAACAAAACCAACCCCAAGATCACAACTAAAGGCATCAGATAGAAATGTGACATTGTCCACTTTTAAGAGAGCAACTCCATCACAATGACCTGAAAGACTGTTGACCAATAGGTAAGCCATTAATCCAACACTTGACATGTGTTTACATGTGTGAACACAAGTCTATCATTTGTTTGGTATTTGTGTTGTTTTTACACAGACCATGTACCACAAGCAAGCGCAATGAAATGACTGAATAATTTAAAAGTGAAAGACACATAAATGTTTATCATTTCGCTGATAAGGGGATTTTCTCTTTGTTCAGGATACAGAACTCTACCCCCAACAGTCACACTATTTATCACTCAGGCATTTAATCTTGGTTGTTTTCAGATTATCACTGTACAGACAATGAATGAATATGCAGGACTGTCTCTGCTGACATGAAAATGACAGATTGTTACCACCTCGCAGCTTATCTGCTGTTAGCAAAACTGTGTCACGTTGAGAATTACGTTATATATATATTTTTATCTAAAATGTCTTGATGGGTTTTTATTTGAGGCTTCATGATAAGATGCCTCTACTGCGCACATAATTTGTACAGGCTACTGAATGTTCTGTTGTGAGCCAAAAGCTTGCAAAAAATGTACTTCTTGTGATACGTCTGGTGAATATTATCCAGTATGCATACTTTTTCATAAAGGATACCTTAAGATGGACTGAAAGAGGTCATGTGATACAACTTTTTAGCAAACATCTTTTTAAAAAATATTAAAATTTATACCAACAAATACAGTATAGACACAGAGGAGCTGCTGCATGTCTTACTACATCTGAATACTTAAACTATCTTATTGTATAATAGAGAAAAATTAGTAAGGCGCAACACTCAGTAGGCATTTAGTTGTAGTCAAAAGGTAGCCAGATGTGCTACTACCTCCATAGTATAAACATACTACACTATGCTGTCCCATGATGCAGCTGGAGCCTAATAACCAAAGAAGAATTACCGGGAAAAATTCAAAGATAGCGGACATATATGAAAATAGTAGCAGCATCCAAGTTATGCATTGTACAAATATACATTTGTTAAGAATTAGAAACTGTAGGTGGCATGGTGGGATAGTGGTTAGCACTGTTGCCTTACAGCAAGAGGGTCATGGGATTGAAATGATGCTGAGCACACAAAATATGAAATATCTGTTATTCATACATTCTGCAGTGAAATAGACTGTAATGACAGATATTTTATATTTTGTGTGCTCAACATCATTTCACTTTGGTACTATAAATCAATTCCTGCATTTCAGGTCTGCAACACATTCTAAAAAAAAGTTGGAAAGGAGGCAGTTTAGGGCTGGTAATGATGTAGGTAGGCAGGTAAGTAAGTAAATAAATAAATGTGACTCTAGTCATGAGACCAGAGTCTTTGAGGAGCAAAGATGGCCAGAGGATTACCAGTTTGTCAATAAATTTGTGTGATAATTCTAGAAAAACAATGTTCCTCAAGGAAAGATTGGAAGAGATTTGCATATTTTACCCTCTACAGTGCATAATATAATTAAACAATTAAAGGAATCTGTAAGAATTTCAGTACACAAAGGGCAACTGCTCAACCCTAAGATGAACCCCCTTGATTTCTGATCCCTCAAATGGCACTGCATCAAGAACTGTCATTCATCAATAGCTGATATAACCACGTGGACAGGGGATTACTTTGGGAAACCCTTGTCAAGCAGTACAATAAGGAGTTACATTCACAAATGCCACTTAAAACTTTATTGTGCAAACAAGAAGCCTCATGTTAACTTTGTCCACGGCTAGCAGTGAAGTCTCGGGTGACTGGCATCTGGGTTGGACCATCACACAGTGTAAATGTGTAGTCAGATGAATCAGTATTCCAGGGCCCATATGCATGAAGCATCTCAAAGTCCTCTCAAAGCGCGCCTAACTTAGCCTAAAATTTCCTGGCAAGGAATCTTAGTCTAAGAGTGAGCCAGGAGGTGTCTGAGAGCAAGTCTGAGCAAGAAGGAGACTGAAACTCCTATCTTAGTGAGGAGGTGGGGTTGACCCCATTGCTAGGTATGGCATGGTCCTGTAAGAGCATTAAGAAATGCATAATCATGAAATTAATTTAATGTCATGATGATGATGATACTCAAAATTAAATTGGAAAATTAAAGCAAAATTAAATTGGAGCAATCACTAGGCCAGTCGCTAAACCTGTAAATTCCTGTGTTGCAATGCATTATGGGAGTTCTGGGTTTTGGGGTTTTAAATGTTGCTATTGTGGTCCATGTTAGTTTAAAAATGTAGTTAGTGTTGTTGATTTAGAATAGAATAGAATATAATAGAATTTATTATTATCATTGTACATGACACCAGAAAAAAATACTGTGCATGACAGTGAAATTAAAAACAATCTCTTAAAAGCACATTTAAAATAAATAAATAGAATAATAAATAACCTTAACAATTATACATAAAACCTAGTTAAAACACTCAATCACAATCATAAAATGGCAGGTCCATTGTGTTTATTGTGTTTTTGTAATTCAATTGGTTTAGTAAGTTGGGTGTCACCACATTTTCACCATAAGTGAAAATTCTATGGTGTTTGATGCCGTCCCTGTGTTGTTTTATCTGAAAAATAAGAGGCAGAGTGCCAAAAAGACAACAGCTCTCTCCTGTCTTTCATTCCACGCAGTTCACAACAAAATGAATTGTTACACAACTTGAAGATTTTTGAACATGTGTGGGTGCGTGAGTTTATAAATAAGTTTAATATAAGTACATAATGCAATTGTAAATACGTTACAATTGCATGAATGACACAAGAAAGTGAAAACACTTATTTCCATTGTTGTCCATTTAAATATCAAATGACAAAATAGAAGTAATAATAAAATAAAATATCAATAATACTGATAATAATAATAAAAATAATGATAATATTAATGTGTGTATATGATAACAACAACCTAAACAATTTATAAATACATTATGACAGTAAATTAACATAAAATAATTATGTAGCTCAAGCAGGTAGCGTGTTACTGACTCACTCATCCTACAAACGGAGAATATCTCTGCTTCCTCTCTGTCTTTTCCACCAGCTTGTCTGCTTAAGACACTCTTAGGCTTCTTAAAAGTCCTCCTCCCTCCTCTTACCAGTTTGGCACCTTAGGAGCTCTCTTAAGGCCGAAGGTGCTTTGCGGGCAACTTTCATCTTACCAAGGGAAAATTCTAAGAAATGTCTAAGAATTCAAGAAATTCTAAGATTTTTCTTAGAATAACATCACTAGGAGCTATTTTTAGCCTTAGGATGCTTTGTGCATATGGGCCCAGATCTTTTTTGGAAGAAATGACATTATGTGTTACGGACCAAAGATGAAAGGACCATCTAGACTGTTATCATCACAAGTTCAAAAGCCAGCCTCTATCATGGTATGGAGATGTGTCAGTATATGAAGATGGCATCTTTTCCGTGGTTTTGGAAACCAAGTAGCCCGTGGCCTCGTTAGAGGACCCTGTCCTCTCTTCTGGTCCCCGTGCGTCCATTGATGCAAAGAAGGTTACAAGAGTCCAAATTATGATTCAAATTGTCCTGGGAGATAGACCTCTCACACAGGAATTTATTACAGATAACTGATTAAGAAACAGAGTGAGTAAGATATACCGTATACAGAATTCTGTAGGTCCGTTCTGAAGTCTGTCCGTCAGCCTAGCCTTTAGGGGTTCAGCAGCACGAAAGATTACATCAGGAGCAACTGCCACTAAGCTGTCCCTGGACCTCTTATATACCCTTCATATAGTTCCCTATTCTATACAAAAAATATTGCTAAGCTTGAGCAATAATGTCCATATATGGCCTCTTGTCCATCTGCGCTAAAAATAACCAGAAAGCGGTTCCAACAACAGAAACAATTTATTTTTCACCTGTGCATAATAATGTGTACAAAACTAAAAGAACGTCCTTCTGGTGTAGTGACTGTTGGCACGCTCTTAAGCGCCTAAAAGGATAGAAGCCCGGCGTTCCTGGACCCACTACCACCAGACAAACACCCCCCAGGTGGACACGACAAACTGACTCTCTGTGAAGCAAAGAAGAGGTGAGGTAAGTCAGCAGTTACAACAATATCTTTCAAAAGACACACGCTATCAGCAACACATTCAGGTCTGTATTTTTTCACTTTATGCAAATGAGCAGCTTCTCACAACAAGTGGAGGATCACTTATCCTGCACGCCACAGCAGTGAGAAGCAAACTGCACAATTCTCATCACAATTCCAGTATACTGCGTAACAAAACACCAAGTTACTATCAACAATTAGTCGAACACTTAATCACCTTTAATGTGTGCTGACAGCAAGTGTCCTCACCCTTCCTTGCTTCACGGGCTCGATGTGTCAAACCCAGGCGCGGTCCTCAGCGGCTCACAAACGGACATCACAAGGTCGAGTTCCCGGCAGTTCTGCTTGAATCACACATGCCTTAAATGCAGAACGCCATCCAATTATCAATCAATCAATTTTTTTTTTATATAGCGCCAAATCACAACAAACAGTTGCCCCAAGGCGCTTTATATTGTAAGGCAAGGCCATACAATAATGATGTAAAACCCCAACGGTCAAAACGACCCCCTGTGAGCAAGCACTTGGCTACAGTGGGAAGGAAAAACTCCCTTTTAACAGGAAGAAACCTCCAGCAGAACCAGGCTCAGGGAGGGGCAGTCTTCTGCTGGGACTGGTTGGGGCTGAGGGAGAGAACCAGGAAAAAGACATGCTGTGGAGGGGAGCAGAGATCGATCACTAATGATTAAATGCAGAGTGGTGCATACAGAGCAAAAAGAGAAAGAAACAGTGCATCATGGGAACCCCCCAGCAGTCTACGTCTATAGCAGCACAACTAAGGGATGGTTCAGGGTCACCTGATCCAGCCCTAACTATAAGCTTTAGCAAAAAGGAAAGTTTTAAGCCTAATCTTAAAAGTAGAGAGGGTGTCTGTCTCCCTGATCTGAATTGGGAGCTGGTTCCACAGGAGAGGAGCCTGAAAGCTGAAGGCTCTGCCTCCCATTCTACTCTTACAAACCCTAGGAACTACAAGTAAGCCTGCAGTCTGAGAGCGAAGCGCTCTATTGGGGTGATATGGTACTACGAGGTCCCTAAGATAAGATGGGACCTGATTATTCAAAACCTTATAAGTAAGAAGAAGAATTTTAAATTCTATTCTAGAATTAACAGGAAGCCAATGAAGAGAGGCCAATATGGGTGAGATATGCTCTCTCCTTCTAGTCCCCGTCAGTACTCTAGCTGCAGCATTTTGAATTAACTGAAGGCTTTTTAGGGAACTTTTAGGACAACCTGATAATAATGAATTACAATAGTCCAGCCTAGAGGAAATAAATGCATGAATTAGTTTTTCAGCATCACTCTGAGACAAGACCTTTCTGATTTTAGAGATATTGCGTAAATGCAAAAAAGCAGTCCTACATATTTGTTTAATATGCGCTTTGAATGACATATCCTGATCAAAAATGACTCCAAGATTTCTCACAGTATTACTAGAGGTCAGGGTAATGCCATCCAGAGTAAGGATCTGGTTAGACACCATGTTTCTAAGATTTGTGGGGCCAAGTACAATAACTTCAGTTTTATCTGAGTTTAAAAGCAGGAAATTAGAGGTCATCCATGTCTTTATGTCTGTAAGACAATCCTGCAGTTTAGCTAATTGGTGTGTGTCCTCTGGCTTCATGGATAGATAAAGCTGGGTATCATCTGCGTAACAATGAAAATTTAAGCAATACCGTCTAATAATACTGCCTAAGGGAAGCATATATAAAGTGAATAAAATTGGTCCTAGCACAGAACCTTGTGGAACTCCATAATTAACTTTAGTCTGTGAAGAAGATTCCCCATTTACATGAACAAATTGTAATCTATTAGACAAATATGATTCAAACCACCGCAGCGCAGTGCCTTTAATACCTATGGCATGCTCTAATCTCTGTAATAAAATTTTATGGTCAACAGTATCAAAAGCAGCACTGAGGTCTAACAGAACAAGCACAGAGATGAGTGCTTGTTCTATTGTTCTAAAATCTATTTAAGCATGAAAATTCAAAAAGAAAAAATAATATAGCACCTTCAGTTGCACCACAGACTAAAACAGTTAAATGTGGTCTATTAAACATTAGGTCTCTTTCTTCTAAGTCCCTGTTGGTAAATGATATAATAATTGATCAACGTATTGATTTATTCTGCCTAACAGAAACTTGGTTACAGCAGGATGAATATGTTAGTTTAAATGAGTCAACACCCCCGAGTCACACTAACTGTCAGAATGCTCGTAGCACGGGCCGGGGCGGAGGATTAGCAGCAATCTTCCATTCCAGCTTATTAATTAATCAAAAACCTAGACAGAGCTTTAATTCATTTGAAAGCTTGTCTCTTAGTCTTGTCCATCCAAATTGGAAGTCCCAAAAACCAGTTTTATTTGTTATTATCTATCGTCCACCTGGTCGTTACTGTGAGTTTCTCTGTGAATTTTCAGACCTTTTGTCTGACTTAGTGCTTAGCTCAGATAAGATAATTATAGTGGGCGATTTTAACATCCACACAGATGCTGAGAATGACAGCCTCAACACTGCATTTAATCTATTATTAGACTCTATCGGCTTTGCTCAAAAAGTAAATGAGTCCACCCACCACTTTAATCATATTTTAGATCTTGTTCTGACTTATGGTATGGAAATAGAAGACTTAACAGTATTCCCTGAAAACTCCCTTCTGTCTGATCATTTCTTAATAACATTTACATTTACCCTGATGGACTACCCTGCAGTGGGGAATAAGTTTCATTACACTAGAAGTCTTTCAGAAAGCGCTGTAACTAGGTTTAAGGATATGATTCCTTCTTTATGTTCTCTAATGTCATATACCAACACAGAGCAGAGTAGCTACCTAAACTCTGTAAGGGAGCTAGAGTATCTCGTCAATAGTTTTACATCCTCATTGAAGACAACTTTGGATGCTGTAGCTCCTCTGAAAAAGAGAGCTTTAAATCAGAAGTGTCTGACTCCATGGTATAACTCACAAACTCGTAGCTTAAAGCAGATAACCCGTAAGTTGGAGAGGAAATGGCATCTCACTAATTTAGAAGATCTTCACTTAGCCTGGAAAAAGAGTTTGTTGCTCTATAAGAAAGCCCTCCGTGAAGCTAGGACATCTTTCTACTCATCACTAATTGAAGAAAATAAGAACAACCCCAGGTTTCTTTTCAGCACTGTAGCCAGGCTGACAAAGAGTCAGAGCTCTATTGAGCTGAGTATTCCATTAACTTTAACTAGTGATGACTTCATGACTTTCTTTGCTAACAAAATTTTGACTATTAGAGAAAAAATTACTCATAACCATCCCAAAGATGTATCGTTATCTTTGGCTGCTTTCAGTGATTCCGGTATTTGGTTAGACTCTTTCTCTCCGATTGTTCTGTCTGAGTTATTTTCATTAGTTACTTCATCCAAACCATCAACATGCTTATTAGACCCCATTCCTGCCAGGCTGCTCAAGGAAGTCCTACCATTATTTAATGCTTCAATCTTAAATATGATCAATCTATCTTTGTTAGTTGGTTATGTACCACAGGCCTTTAAGGTGGCAGTAATTAAACCATTACTTAAAAAGCCATCACTTGACCCAGCTATCTTAGCTAATTATAGGCCAATCTCCAACCTTCCTTTTCTCTCAAAGATTCTTGAGAGGGTAGTTGTAAAACAGCTAACTGATCACCTGCAGAGGAATGGTCTATTTGAAGAGTTTCAGTCAGGTTTTAGAATTCATCATAGTACAGAAACAGCATTAGTGAAGGTTACAAATGATCTTCTTATGGCTTCGGACAGTGGACTTATCTCTGTGCTTGTTCTGTTGGACCTCAGTGCTGCTTTTGATACTGTTGACCATAAAATTTTATTACAGAGATTAGAGCATGTCATAGGTATTAAAGGCACTGCGCTGCGGTGGTTTGAATCATATTTGTCTAATAGATTACAGTTTGTTCATGTAAATGGGGAATCTTCTTCACAGACTAAAGTTAATTATGGAGTTCCACAAGGTTCTGTGCTAGGACCAATTTTATTCACTTTATACATGCTTCCCTTGGGCAGTATTATTAGACGGTATTGCTTAAATTTTCATTGTTACGCAGATGATACCCAGCTTTATCTATCCATGAAGCCAGAGGATACACACCAATTAGCTAAACTGCAGGATTGTCTTACAGACATAAAGACATGGATGACCTCTAATTTCCTGCTTTTAAACTCAGATAAAACTGAAGTTATTGTACTTGGCCCCACAAATCTTAGAAGCATGGTGTCTAACCAGATCGTTACTCTGGATGGCATTTCCCTGATCTCTGGTAATACTGTGAAAAATCTTGGAGTTATTTTTGATCAGGATATGTCATTCAAAGCGCATATTAAACAAATATGTAGGACTGCCTTTTTTCATTTACGCAATATCTCTAAAATCAGAAAGGTCTTGTCTCAGAGTGATGCTGAAAAACTAATTCATGCATTTATTTCCTCTAGGCTGGACTATTGTAATTCATTATTATCAGGTTGTCCTAAAAGTTCCCTAAAAAGCCTTCAGTTGGTTCAGAATGCTGCAGCTAGAGTACTGACGGGGACTAGCAGGAGAGAGCATATCTCACCCGTGTTGGCCTCTCTTCATTGGCTTCCTGTTAATTCTAGAATAGAATTTAAAATTCTTCTTCTTACTTATAAGGTTTTGAATAATCAGGTCCCATCTTATCTTAGGGACCTCGTAGTACCATATTACCCCAATAGAGCGCTTCGCTCTCAGACTGCGGGCTTACTTGTAGTTCCTAGGGTTTGTAAGAGTAGAATGGGAGGCAGAGCCTTCAGCTTTCAGGCTCCTCTCCTGTGGAACCAGCTCCCAATTCAGATCAGGGAGACAGATACCCTCTCTCCTTTTAAGATTAGGCTTAAAACTTTCCTTTTCGCTAAGGCTTATAGTTAGGGCTGGATCGGGTGACCCTGGACCATCCCTTGGTTATGTTGCTTTAGACGTAGACTGTGGGGGGGTTCCCATGATGCACTATTTCTTTCTTTTTTTGCTCCGTATGCATCACTCTGCATTTAATCATTAGTGATCGATCTCTGCCCCCCTTCTCGGCATGTCTTTTTCCTGGTTCTTTCCCTCAGCCCCAACCAGTCTCAGCAGAAGACTGCCCCTCCCTGAGCCTGGTTCTGCTGGAGGTTTCTTCCTGTTAAAAGGGAGTTTTTCCTTCCCACTGTGGCCAAGTGCTTGCTCATAGGGGGTCGTTTTGACCGTTGGGGTTTTTCATGGTTATTGTATGGCCTTGCCTTGCAATATGGAGCGCCTTGGGGCAACTGTTTGTTGTGATTTGGCGCTATATAAGAAAAAAGTTGATTGATTGATTGACTGTCCGAGGCCATAAGAAGATCATTTGTAACGTTCACTAATGCTGTTTCTGTACTATGATGAATTCTAAAACCTGACTGAAACTCTTCAAATAGACCATTCCTCTGCAGATGATCAGTTAGCTGTTTTACAACTACCCTTTCAAGAATTTTTGAGAGAAAAGGAAGGTTGGAGATTGGCCTATAATTAGCTAAGATAGCTGGGTCAAGTGATGGCTTTTTAAGTAATGGTTTAATTACTGCCACCTTAAAAGCCTGTGGTACATAGCCAACTAACAAAGATAGATTGATCATATTTAAGATCGAAGCATTAAATAATGGTAGGGCTTCCTTGAGCAGCCTGGTAGGAATGGGGTCTAATAAACATGTTGATGGTTTGGATGAAGTAACTAATGAAAATAACTCAGACAGAACAATCGGAGAGAAAGAGTCTAACCAAATACCGGCATCACTGAAAGCAGCCAAAGATAACGATACGTCTTTGGGATGGTTATGAGTAATTTTTTCTCTAATAGTTAAAATTCTGTTAGCAAACAAAGTCATGAAGTCATTACTAGTTAAAGTTAATGGAATACTCAGCTCAATAGAGCTCTGACTCTTTGTCAGCCTGGCTACAGTGCTGAAAAGAAACCTGGGGTTGTTCTTATTTTCTTCAATTAGTGATGAGTAGAAAGATGTCCTAGCTTTACGGAGGGCTTTTTTATAGAGCAACAGACTCTTTTTCCAGGCTAAGTGAAGATCTTCTAAATTAGTGAGACGCCATTTCCTCTCCAACTTACGGGTTATCTGCTTTAAGCTGTGAGTTTGAGAGTTATACCACGGAGTCAGACACTTCTGATTTAAAGCTCTCTTTTTCAGAGGAGCTACAGCATCCAAAGTTGTCTTCAATGAGGATGTAAAACTATTGACGAGATACTCTATCTCCCTTACAGAGTTTAGGTAGCTACTCTGCACTGTGTTGTTATATGGCATTAGAGAACATAAAGAAGGAATCATATCCTTAAACCTAGTTACAGTGCTTTCTGAAAGACTTCTAGTGTAATGAAACTTATTCCCTACTGCTGGGTAGTCCATCAGAGTAAATGTAAATGTTATTAAGAAATGATCAGACAGAAGGGAGTTTTCAGGGAATACTGTTAAGTCTTCTATTTCCATACCATAAGTCAGAACAAGATCTAAGATATGATTAAAGTGGTGGGTGGACTCATTTACTTTTTGAGCAAAGCCAATAGAGTCTAATAATAGATTAAATGCAGTGTTGAGGCTGTCATTCTCAGCATCTGTGTGGATGTTAAAATCGCCCACTATAATTATCTTATCTGAGCTAAGCACTAAATCAGACAAAAGGTCTGAAAATTCACAGAGAAACTCACAGTAACGACCAGGTGGACGATAGATAATAACAAATAAAACTGGTTTTTGGGACTTCCAATTTGGATGGACAAGACTAAGAGACAAGCTTTCAAATGAATTAAAGCTCTGTCTGGGTTTTTGATTAATTAATAAGCTGGAATGGAAGATTGCTGCTAATCCACCGCCCCGGCCCGTGCTACGAGCATTCTGACAGTTAGTGTGACTCGGGGGTGTTGACTCATTTAAACTAACATATTCATCCTGCTGTAACCAGGTTTCTGTTAGGCAGAATAAATCAATATGTTGATCAATTATTATATCATTTACCAACAGGGACTTAGAAGAGAGAGACCTAATGTTTAATAGACCACATTTAACTGTTTTAGTCTGTGGTGCAGTTGAAGGTGCTATATTATTTTTCTTTTTGAATTTTTATGCTTAAATAGATTTTTGCTGGTTATTGGTGGTCTGGGAGCAGGCACCGTCTCTACGGGGATGGGGTAATGAGGGGATGGCAGGGGGAGAGAAGCTGCAGAGAGGTGTGTAAGACTACAACTCTGCTTCCTGGTCCCAACCCTGGATAGTCACGGTTTGGAGGATTTAAGAAAATTGGCCAGATTTCTAGAAATGAGAGCTGCTCCATCCAAAGTGGGATGGATGCCGTCTCTCCTAACAAGACCAGGTTTTCCCCAGAAGCTTTGCCAATTATCTATGAAGCCCACCTCATTTTTTGGACACCACTCAGACAGCCAGCAATTCAAGGAGAACATGCGGCTAAACATGTCACTCCCGGTCCGATTGGGGAGGGGCCCAGAGAAAACTACAGAGTCCGACATTGTTTTTGCAAAGTTACACACCGATTTAATGTTAATTTTAGTGACCTCCGATTGGCGTAACCGGGTGTCATTACTGCCGACGTGAATTACAATCTTACCAAATTTACGCTTAGCCTTAGCCAGCAGTTTCAAATTTCCTTCAATGTCGCCTGCTCTGGCCCCCGGAAGACAATTGACTATGGTTGCTGGTGTCGCTAACTTCACATTTCTCAAAACAGAGTCGCCAATAACCAGAGTTTGATCCTCGGCGGGTGTGTCATCGAGTGGGGAAAAACAGTTAGAAATGTGAACGGGTTGGCGGTGTACACGGGGCTTCTGTTTAGGGCTACGCTTCCTCCTCACAGTCACCCAGTCAGCCTGCTTTCCCGGCTGCTCGGGATCTGCCAGGGGGGAACTAACGGCGGCTAAGCTACCTTGGTCCGCACTGACTACAGGGGCCTGGCTAGCTGTAGAATTTTCCACGGTGCGGAGCCGAGTCTCCAATTCGCCCAGCCTGGCCTCCAAAGCTACGAATAAGCTACACTTATTACAAGTACCATTACTGCTAAAGGAGGCAGAGGAATAACTAAACATTTCACACCCAGAGCAGAAAAGTGCGGGAGAGACAGGAGAAGCCGCCATGCTAAATCGGCTAAGAGCTAGTAGCTACGCTAAGCTAGCGGATTCCTAAAAACACGCAAAGTGAATAATGTGTAAATAATTTAGAGGTGATTCAGCAGAAGGAGTGCTTTAGTTAAGGCACGTAAAGATTACACTGGGAAACAAATCGTAATCTAGATAACTAGATCAATCTAACTGCGCAGATTAAACAGCTAACAGATACAGAAAAACACCGCTGTGCTCCGGAACAGGAAGTGATACAATACCGCAGTGAGAGCCAACCACCAATTATCTGCTTCAGCTGAAAGTCTTTAAGGTTGCATGTGAGCACCAGTCACAGGTGCTACACATGATGTTGATGAGGGTGAGGATTCTTCAGCCAGCACCTTCTCCACAGACAAATCAGTTCTCATGCCAGCTGAAGAGCAAAGAAAAGAAAAGAACACCAAAACATCCAGCCACACCCCCAACACACAACACCTTTACCTGTTAAGGAGCTGTTTAACCCATTTCTAGCTGATAACATAACACCATATCTCATTAGTGAAAGCTCCGGTTGACATTCACTTACACTTCTGCAAGCCGCAACTCTCAGTAAGGCCACGGTTAGCCATCAGTTTCACACCACCTTCAAAAATAGCTACACACCCTGACAAATGAAACTAGACATCCTGACAAAGTTTTTAAATGCCCGCGCATATGTCTGTTACTTGCTTCCCTATCTGCACAGCCACAAGCTTTATAATATATAAGTAAATGATCACTTCTAAACAATAACACACTCATAATTGTGACAGTAACTATCCTTAGCTCAATAAAAAGGTAACGCATAATAAATGAGATATATGGGGAAAAAACACAAAATGGTTAATGCAATAATAAGTACATTAGGATATATATATATTCCTTCAAGTGACATCTGAGAATTTTTCAACAAGACAACGCAACATCGCATTCTGCAAATATTACAGAGGCATGGCTGCAGAAGAAGAGGGTATGGACACTGGACTGGCTTGTCTGCAATCTTGACCTGTCCCCAATGTTGTGTGGGCCGCCAGAAGAGGAGGTACTGCTGGCCCACCACCAGAGGGCGCCCTGCCTGAAGTGCGGGCTTCAGGCACGAGAGGGCGCTGCCGCCACGGACACAGCCGGGAGTGACAGCTGTTACTCATTACTTCCTGACAGCTGTCACTCATTCTTCATCACCTCACTCCATAAAACCCAGACGTCATCTCCACCTCATCGCCGAGATATCGTACTTCATTGAAGGTAATATCCTCAGCCGTTTTGTGTTACAATATATCTGTATATTGTGAGTGTTTGCAGGAGTACCGGTTCCTCTATCTGTGGAAGCTGAGTGAGTGCAGGACGGCACTCTTTTCCCCTGAGGAATCACTGCGGTACTCATCACATATTGAGTGAGAGGTGGAGGTGGCATTCCCACCGTTGTTGTTACTGGGTGTACACACACCCACACTTGACTGTCTTTGTTCTCGCCAGCAGTACCAGATCCGACAGCCGGAGACGGTGATCACCTGGGAATTCGGGACTTGGCGGCTCCAGTATTCACCAGGTTCGGTGGTGGCAGAAATCGTGTGGTTTCGGCCCTTCTCAGGACAGACGTCTTCTATCCTCGAGCCTGCCCACACGTCACCTTTGTAATTTGACTGTAATCATATTCTGAGATTGTCTGTATATTCGTTGTGCACATTTCACAACATTAAATTGTTACTTTTTGGCTCATCTATTGACCGTTCATTTGCGCCCCCTGTTGTGGGTCCGTGTCACTACACTTTCACAACAGGATATCTCGGCCAGCGTCATGGACTCCGAGGGGGGTCACCCGGCTGTTGAACGACCAATGGGAGAGCAGGGAGCGCAGGCGTCTGCAGGAGGCGTGATTGGTGAGCTGCAGCACATTCTCACCGCCTTTACGGCTCGGTTGGATCAAATGACTGAGCAAAACATCCTCCTGAACCGCAGGGTGGAGGCTCTCTCTGCGCAGATGGCGGCGAGCGCTCAGGGCGCTGCTGCAGCTCGTCCTCCTGTCGACCCTGTGCAGGATATGAACGTTCCAGTGGTGGTTCAACAACCCCTCCCACCATCCCCTGAAGCATACATAAGCCCTCCTGAGCCGTACGGAGGTTGTGTGGAGACGTGCGCGGACTTTCTTATGCAGTGTTCGCTCGTCTTCGCACAACGTCCCGTCATGTACGCGTCAGATGCTAGTAAAATAGCTTATGTGATTGCTCTGCTTCGGGGTAAAGCACGCGCCTGGGCTACGGCGCTCTGGGAACAGAACTCACGGTTGTTATCAGCATACACTGGGTTTGTGGGGGAGTTCAGAACAGTGTTTGATCACCCTAACAGAGGAGAGACTGCTTCAACTGTGCTGCTGTCAATGAGACAGGGACGCGAGAGCGCAGCCGCTTATGCAGTCAACTTCCGCATCGCGGCTGCGAGGTCCGGCTGGAATAACGTTGCGCTCCGCGCCGCCTTCATAAACGGACTGTCGTTGGTTCTGAAGGAGCAGCTGGTAGCTAAGGAGGAACCGCGGGATTTAGATGGGCTTATCGATCTCGTTATACGGTTAGACAATCGGTTGGAGAAACGCCGTCGGGAGCGAGGCGAAGAACGTGACGGGATACGCGCCGCCCCTCTCCCTTTCGGGTTCGAAAAGGGGCCGCCCTCCCCATGCTCCACAGCCGCAGCGCTTTGTGGGGCAACAGCTCCCCCTGCTGACGTTGTTAGGGAAACGCACAGGGCCAAAATGAGGAGGTTGATCCGTGGAGAGTGTTTTCTCTGCAGCTCAACTGAGCACACACAGAGAAACTGCCCCAAACGGCCAAAACGACAACACTCGCCCTTAGAGACTGGGCTAAGGGGGGGTCAAAACATTCAAGTGAGACACACACAGATTGCCACACGACTCCCAGTCACAATCCTGAGCGGGGATTTAACCCTTCAAGCCCCAGCACTGGTGGACACGGGGTCAGAAGGGAATCTGCTAGACAGCAGATGGGCAAGGGAGGTAGGGCTCCCTCTGGTGGCGCTTCCTTCGCCATTGCAGGTGCGGGCACTAGATGGCACCCTCCTCCCTTTACTCACACACAAGACACAACCAGTAACTCTGGTGGTGTCTGGAAACCATCGGGAGGAGATTGAGTTTTTTGTAACTCCTTCTACCTCCCGCGTGATTTTGGGCATCCCATGGATGTTGAAACACAATCCCCGGATTGATTGGCCGTCTGGGGTGGTGGTTCAGTGGAGCGAAACCTGCCATCGGGTGTGTTTAGGATCCTCGGTTCCTCCCGGTTTACAGGCTAAGGAGGAAGTCAAAGTCCCTCCCAATCTGACGGCAGTGCCGGTTGAGTACCACGATCTTGCTGACGTCTTCAGCAAGGATCTGGCACTCACCCTTCCCCGCACCGTCCGTACGATTGTGCCATTGATTTGGTTCCAGGCGCTGAGTTCCCCTCCAGCAGGCTGTACAACCTCTCACGACCTGAGCGCGAATCAATGGAGACCTACATCCGGGACTCATTAGCTGCCAGGCTGATCCGGAACTCCACCTCCCCGATGGGGGCAGGTTTCTTCTTTGTGGGCAAGAAAGATGGCGGACTCCGTCCATGCATTGATTACAGGGGGCTGAATGAGATTACGGTTCGCAATCGATACCCGTTGCCATTGTTGGATTCCGTGTTCACCCCCCTGCATGGAGCCAAAATCTTTACTAAGCTGGATCTTAGAAATGCGTATCACCTGGTTCGGATCCGGAAGGGAGACGAATGGAAGACGGCATTTAACACCCCGTTAGGTCACTTTGAGTACCTGGTCATGCCGTTCGGCCTCACCAACGCCCCCGCGACGTTCCAAGCCTTGGTTAACGACGTCTTGTGGGACTTCCTGCACCGATTCGTCTTCGTATATATGGACGATATTCTCATCTTTTCTCCAGATCCTGAGACCCATGTCCAGCATGTACGTCAGGTCCTGCAGCGGTTGTTAGAGAACCAACTGTTTGTGATGGGCGAGAAGTGCGAGTTTCACCGCACGTCTTTGTCCTTCCTGGGGTTTATCATCTCCTCTAACTCCGTCGCCCCTGATCCGGCCAAGGTTGCGGCGGTGAGAGATTGGCCCCAACCAACAAGCCGTAGGAAGCTGCAACAGTTCCTCGGCTTCGCTAATTTCTATAGGAGGTTCATTAAGGGCTACAGTCAGGTAGTTAGCCCCCTGACAGCCCTGACCTCTCCAAAAGTCCCCTTCACCTGGTCGGATCGGTGCGAAGCCGCGTTCAAGGAGTTGAAATGACGGTTCTCTACTGCACCAGTTTTGGTGCAGCCCGACCCTAGCCGCCAGTTCATGGTTGAAGTGGACGCCTCTGACTCAGGGATAGGAGCCGTGTTGTCCCAGAGCGGAGAGACCGATAATGTTCTTCACCCGTGTGCCTACTTTTCACGCAGGTTGACCCCGGCTGAACGGAACTGTGACGTCGGCAATCGAGAACTCCTTGCGGTGAAAGAGGCTCTTGAGGAGTGGAGACACCTGTTGGAGGGAGCGTCTGTGCCGTTCACGGTTTTCACTGACCATCAGAACCTGGAGTATATCAGGACCGCCAAGCGGCTGAACCCCAGGCAAGCCCACTGGTCACTGTTCTTCGGGCGTTTTGACTTCCGGATCACCTATCACCCCGGGACCAAGAACCAGAGGTCGGATGCCTTGTCCCGGGTACACAAAGAGGAGGTCAAAACTGCACTGTCGGATCCACCGGAGCCCATCCTGCCGGAGTCCACTATCGTGGCCACCCTCACCTGGGACATGGAGAAGACCGTCCGGGAGGCCCTGGCACGGAGCCCGGACCCAGGAACAGGTCCGAAGAACTGTTTATACGTCCCACAAGAGGCCAGAGCTGCAGTCTTGGACTTCTGTCACGGTTCCAAGCTCTCCTGTCATCCAGGGGTGCGAAGGACCATGGCAGTTGTCCAGCAGCGCTTCTGGTGGGCGTCTATGGAGGCCGACGTCCGGGAGTATATCCAGGCCTGCACCACCTGTGCCAGGGGCAAGGCAGACCATAAAAGGTCCCAAGGACTTCTCCAGCCATTACCGGTGCCTCATCGCCCCTGGTCCCACATCGGCCTGGATTTCGTCACGGGCCTCCCGCCGTCCCAGGGCAACACCACCATCTTCACGATAGTGGACCGATTCTCCAAGGCGGCCCACTTCGTGGCCCTCCCGAAGCTCCCAACAGCCCAGGAGACAGCAGACCTCCTGGTCCACCATGTCGTCCGTCTGCATGGGATACCCACCGACATCGTCTCTGACCGTGGTCCCCAGTTCTCCTCACACGTCTGGAGGAGCGTCTGCAGGGAACTGGGGGCCACCGTGAGCCTCTCGTCCGGGTACCATCCACAGACGAACGGACAGGCAGAGCGGGCCAACCAGGAACTGGAACAGACCCTCCGCTGCGTAACATCCGCGCACCCGATGGCCTGGAGTAACCATCTGGCCTGGATCGAGTATGCGCATAACAGCCAGGTGTCTTCTGCCACTGGCCTCTCCCCATTTGAGGTGTGTTTGGGGTACCAGCCCCCATTATTTCCCGTGGTGGAGGGAGAGGTCGGTGTGCCCTCGGTCCGGGCCCATCTTCGGAGGTGCCGTCGGGTGTGGCGCACCGCCCGTTCTGCCTTGTTGAAAGCCCGGACAAGGGCCAAGACCCATGCAGACCGCCGGCGGTCCCCGGCCCCTGCATACCAGCCCGGGCAGGAGGTGTGGTTGTCAACGAAGGACATCCCCCTGCAAGTACAGTCTCCAAAATTGATGGACAGGTTCATCGGCCCCTTCCGTATCATCAAAGTCCTCAGCCCTGCCGCGGTGAAGCTCCAGCTCCCAGCTTCACTGCGGATCCACCCGGTCTTCCATGTTTCCAGGATCAAACCTCACCACACCTCACCCCTCTGTGCTCCCGGTCCGGTGCCGCCTCCTGCCCGGATCATTGACGGGGAGCCGGCTTGGACAGTGCGCCGGCTCCTGGACGTCCGTCGAATGGGCCGGGGGTTCCAATATCTGGTGGACTGGGAAGGGTATGGACCCGAAGAACGCTCCTGGGTGAAGAGGAGCTTCATCCTGGATCCGGCCCTCCTGGCCGACTTCTACCGCTGACACCCCGACAAACCTGGTCGGGCGCCAGGAGGCGCCCGTTGAGGGGGGGGTCCTGTTGTGTGGGCCGCCAGAAGAGGAGGTACTGCTGGCCACCACCAGAGGGCGCCCTGCCTGAAGTGCGGGCTTCAGGCACGAGAGGGCGTTGCCGCCACGGACACAGCCGGGAGTGACAGCTGTTACTCATTACTTCCTGACAGCTGTCACTCATTCTTCATCACCTCACTCCATAAACCCAGACGTCATCTCCACCTCATCGCCGAGATATCGTACTTCATTGAAGGTAATATCCTCAGCCGTTTTGTGTTACAATATATCTGTATATTGTGAGTGTTTGCAGGAGTACCGGTTCCTCTATCTGTGGAAGCTGAGTGAGTGCAGGACGGCACTCTTTTCCCCTGAGGAATCACTGCGGTACTCATCACATATTGAGTGAGAGGTGGAGGTGGCATTCCCACCGTTGTTGTTACTGGGTGTACACACACCCACACTTGACTGTCTTTGTTCTCGCCAGCAGTACCAGATCCGACAGTCGGAGACGGTGATCACCTGGGAATTCGGGACTTGGCGCCTCCAGTATTCACCAGGTTCGGTGGTGGCAGAAATCGTGTGGTTCCGGCCCTTCTCAGGACAGACGTCTTCTATCCTCGAGCCTGCCCACACGTCACCTTTGTAATTTGAATGTAATCATATTCTGAGATTGTCTGTATATTCGTTGTGCACATTTCACAACATTAAATTGTTACTTTTTGGCTCATCTATTGACCGTTCATTTGTGCCCCCTGTTGTGCCCCCTGTTCTGTCTGTGTCACTACACTTTCACAACACCCAATAAATAATGCATGTTTTTTGTTTGTTTGTTTGTTTGTTTGTTTTGGTATTTTCTACATCATCCCACCTTTTTCTAATTTGGGATGGTACAAAATGTGTTGCCCTACTACTTAACAAAAAATAATACAATCACACAGGAAGCAGATGACTACATACAGGAATTAATCCTTCAGTATTTTATATAATTCTATTATACATTAAATCAAGTAAAATTTATGAAGCACATGTCCGGTGGCATGTTGACCAATGTGCTGTACAAATACATCAAACATAAATTGTAATTGTAAATGTCAGTTGTAAATTTCAGATGCCGCGCCTTTAGGAGTATGTGGTATCGTTTCCAGGTCCTGACAGTGGTGCATAGTAAGAGGTGGAGCAATATGGGAGGAGCACTGTGTAAAAAAAGAATGTAAAAAGTTCTGTCCATGACTGTTAAATCAGGGTTGACCACCTCTGATCATTTGTCCAACACTGTGCAGTGAGGAGCGCCGCTGCAACATGAGCTTCACTGGAGCTCTGGCCATTATTGGAGGATTTATGGTAATTTTCCACTCGGTGAAACTCACGTGGAGATGTTGGTGTGGATTCAGAACGTTTGTTTTATCACATGCTTGGCAAGTGGATCTAAAGACATATGGAAAATGGGCAGGTAATTCAGCTTTTTTCCCCTTTCAAACTGGTTTTAAAATGAAATGTTAGTTTGAACATACCGCTTTAAAATTTGTAAAGATATTAACAAGAACATTTAAAGAATGCAGGACTGCTTTGAACTTGACCTTTGATCCTATCACAGAACCATGATCATAATTGTTGACATTTGATCCTGATCCTTATGTTTTATTCAGATATTTGAGTATGATCCTCAATCTTTCATCTTGTTGGCTCACCTCTGCTTGTCACTGCCTTTATTCCCAATAACTCATCTTCAATCACTGATCTTGACCTTTGGTCCTGTCTGATCACTTATAACTGAACCTGATATTCCTGATTGCTGATTTTTGTTCATCACCACAGATGTTATGTTTTTGTCACTGTCTGTCCGTTTGTCTTGCTTTCATGGTGATTACAGAATCAAAGGAATCAGGATCATGAGGTGGATACTAAATTTAACCATCATCTCTTAATAAATCAATCCTGATTCCAGGCTTAAATGAACCAGGATCAGAGATCAAAGTTCAAGTTGCACCAAAATGTTATGTTAACTATTTATTTATTTATTTTTGGTCTAAGAGCTACTACATTTGATGGAAATCGGTTCCACTCATTTCAAAATATCTTGCTGAAAAATAGACAGACTGACAAACTGCAATGAAAACATAACCTCATTGCTGGAGGAAACAGTGGAATTTAACAGCAAATGAAGTAATCTGATTTATTGTACCACAGCAGCACACATCATGTTGCTTCCATTTGGTTAAATCTGTACAGACAGTTCACTTTACTGCTTAATAAGACATTTCTGAGTTACAGCACGCACACAAACAAACAAAACTAATTTACTTGTTAAGACTCAAGTGTCCACTGAAACTTTATGTCTTCTGTTGCAAAACCAGTGGAGCTTATATTGTTTACGAGACACTGCAGTCTCATATCACCCCAAAAAATAAAGAAATAAAAGCTGAACATACAGATGTCAGTGTTTTGCTCAAATAAAATATGCTATTGAGAATATTCTTGCACTCACCGAGCTCTACAGGATATTGTCCACACCAAGGTCATTACGTAGAAACCAAATCAGCCTGGTCTTGATTATTGTGTTTAGCAGCCTAATTAAATATACAGCACACATGCAACATAATATTACACTATGCAGTAACTTGGGTTACCTGCAGGGGCGCTAATTGCTAGTATAAAAGGCTGTGACAGCAGAGGCTGAAGTAGGTGGATAGTAAGAGGAGACCTGTCAGCTGTATAGTTGTAAATAAACATTCGCTGCGTTCCTGTGCTCATATACAACCCCAATTCCAATTAAGCTGGGACGTTGTGCAAAATGTAAATAAAAACAGAATACAATGATTTGCAAATCCTCTTCCAACTATATTTAACTGAATACACCACAAAAACAAGATATTTAATGTTCAAACTGATAAACTTTATTGTTTTTGTGCAAATATTTGCTCATTTTGAAATTGATGCCTGCAACACGTTTCAAAAAAGCTGGGACAGTGGTATGTTTACCACTGTGTTACATCACTTTTCCTTCTAACAACACTCAATAAGAGTTTGGGAACTGAGGACACTAATTGTTGAAGCTTTCTAGGTGGAATTCTTTCCCATTCTTGCTTGATGTACGACTTCAGTTGTTCAACAGTCCGGGGTCTCCGTTGTGGTATTTTGTGCTTCATAATGCTCCACACATTTTCAGTGTGCGACAGGTCTGGACTGCAGGCAGACCAGTCTAGTACCCACACTCTTTTACTATGAAGCTACGCTGTTGTAACACGTGCAGAATGTGGCTTGGCATTGTCTTGCTGAAATAAGCAGGGACGTCTCTGAAAAAGATGTTGCTTGGATGGCAGCATGTGTTGCTCCAAAACCTGGATGTACCTTTCAGCATTGATGGTGCCATCACAGATGTGTAAGTTGCCCATGCCATGGGCACTAACACACCCCCATACCATCACAGATGCTGGCTTTTGAACTTTGCTCTGGTAACAATCTGGATGGTCTTTTTCCTCTTTTGTCCGGAGGACACGATGTCCATGATTTCCAAAAACAATTTGAAATGTGGACTCGTCAGACCACAGCACACTTTTCCACTTTGCGTCTGTCCATTTCAAATGAGCTCGGGCCCAGAGAAGGTGGCAGGGTTTCTGAATGTTGTTGATGTATGGCTTTCGCTTTGCATGGTAGAGTTTTAACTTGCACTTGTAGATGTAGCAACGAACTGTGTTAACTGACAATGGTTTTGTGACATGTTCCTGAGCCCTCGCTTTAAGATCCTTTACACAATGATGTCGGTGTTTAATGCAGTACCCCCTGAGGGATCGAAGGTCACGGGCATTCAATGTTGGTTTTCGGCCTTGCCACTTACGTGTAGAGAGTTCTCCAGATTCTCTGAATCTTCTGATTATATTATGGACTGTAGATGATGAAATCCCTGAATTCCTTGCAATTGAACATTGAGAAACATTCTTAAACTATTTTTTCACAAAATGGTGATTGTCAGCCCATTTTTGCTTGTGAACAGCTGAGCCTTTTGGGGATGCTCCTTTTATACCTATTCATGACACTCACCTGTTTCCAATTAATCTGTTCACCTGTGGAATGTTCCAAACAGGTGTTCTTTGAGCACTGGTGATGTAACACAGTGGTAAACATACCACTGTCCCAGCTTTTTTGAAACATGTTGCAGGCATCCATTTCAAAATGAGAAAATATTTGCACAAAAACAATAAATTAATCAGTTTGAACATTAAATATCTTGTCTTTGTGGTGTATTCAATTGAATATAGGTTGAAGAGGATTTGAAAATCATTGTATTCTGTTTTTATTTACATTTTACACAATGTCCTAACTTCATTGGAATTGGGGTTGTATATATATCAATATTTGAACAACATCTGTGACTCAACAGAAATGTGATGACGAGGATTGGGATAATGCCATTGAGGCGAGTAGCACGTGTAATGGCAAAGTTCAGGAGTGGAGAAGACCTCCGCTTTGACAAAACAGAAGAAGAATTTGAAACCTACCTGGAATGGCTAGAACAATTCTTTGTGGCTGAAGTATGATGATGAAAAGTCAAAAGCAGTGTTTTTGACTGTCGTTGGAAAATAGAACCACACAATAGAACCTGCTAATGGACTTGTCTTCACCATTAAAACCATCTGCATGTAAGTTGACCAACTTGATAAGTCTCCTGCGCACCCATTTTGTGCCAAAAATGAACTTTATTGCTGAAAGATATGTTTAACATCCGTAGGCAAGGAGAAGATGAATCTATCAGTGAATTTATGGCTAGTCTCAGAAAGGTGGCTTCAACGTGCAAATTTGAAGCATGTTTGGATGATGCAGAGATAGATTTGTTTGTGGTGTTCACAGCCATGAGCTACGGGACTGAAGAAGTCACAAAGCAATGGTCACAAAAGTCCCTGAAAACCAATGCTGTTTTCAAGAGAGCTGTTCCCATGAAAGAGGAAATTGGAAAACCATGCTACAGGTGCAATGGGAGAAGACACGTGCCAGGTGAAGGAGGCGGAGTGCTGGAGCTGCAACAAAAAAGAGCACATTGCCAGGACATGCCGGTCACAACCAGAAAGGCACCAGACAGCCCAAGTGGACCAATCATCTGACGACAGTAAAGCTGAGTGATGATCGAGATCGAGATGCAGCACCTGAGATGCCGCATGCAACGGTCGACACTCTGACAGACCAGAATGAAGCACGTGACATGCCGCATGCCGAGGTCGACATCCAACAGCTTCACAAGAGGAGGCGAGAGATCTTCAGCTTCATTCATGTAATGTCTGGAATGTTCTATGGCTGCGGTAACTAAGGTTTCCTGCAGGGGCGCTAAGCACTATGAAAGGCTCTGACTCATGTGCAGTCAGACACAGAAGCAGAGTGGAATGGAAGAGACAATATGGTTGTTATTTTTGGAAGTCTGTAAATAAATGTGTCATAGTTCTAGTGAAGCTTCATCGTTTCTTGAAGCTTATGAACCTAAACTGAGCGGTATACAGCAATTCATCTGAAAAGCTCAAGGTCACATCCAAACCAGACTCTAATATGATAAACAGGGAAAGTAAAAACAAGGGTCTGGAACTGTTTAAAACAGAGACTAGTGGTGTGATGAAACCTTATTATGTCTATGTGCAGGTAAATGAAAAACGAATGAAAATGGAGGTTGATACTGGAGCAGCCGTATCTGTTATATCTGAGTCACTTTACAAACGCAGATTTAAAAGCGAGCTGAGAACTAACGTACTGGAGGCTAAAGGGTGGCTCCAAGTGATGGTAAAATGTTAGGGAAACAGTCATACACTAACCTTTTTTGTGGAAAAAGGAAGTGGCCTAGCATTAACGGGAAGAGATTGGATTGAAACATTAAAATTGGATTGGTCTTTCATAAACCGAGTGGCAGCAGAGAGTGTAGAAGAGCTTTGTGGGAGATATCCAGAGGTGTCCCAACGTAGACTGGGAAAAGTAAAAGGCATCAAAGCTAAACTACATGTTGCACCGAGGGCCATTCCCAAATTTTGTAAACCTTGCCCTGTGACAAATGCACTAAGAGATGCAGTGGAAGCACAGTTAACCAAAAGTTAACCTAACCCTAACCCTAACCAAACTGGAAACAGAAGGAGTTATTACAGCCATTATTTTGGTAAAGGGGAGGCACCCACTGTAAACGTACCAAAAGTGGATAACTCTGTTAGGATATGTGGTGACTACAAAGTGTCCATAAGCCCTTGGTTGAAGGTAGATCACTACCCCATTTCAAAACCACAAGACTTGTTCATAAAGTTGGCCAGAGGTGATAGATTCACAAAGATAGATTTGTCACAAGCATATCAACAAGTGGAACTGGATGAGAGCTCACAACAGTACTTAACAATCAACATTCATAAGGGTCGATGTAAAATGAACAGACTTCCTTATGGCGTGGCCAGTACACCTGCCATCTTCAAAAAATTGATGGATCAAGTTGTACAGGGTTTAGATGGAGTAATACGTTATTTGGATGACATATTGTTCACTGAAGAGGACAGAGGACAGCACATGCAAAATTTGGAGGAAGTTCTAAAAGGCTGCAAAATCATATTCTTCAAGTGAACAAAGATAAATGCACCTTTTTCCAACACAGCAGTGCTGTTGTTCTGCATAAGCTCATCACGCACTGCATGTAGGGCACCAATTGCCTGTGGGGGCACCAAAAAAATCAAGCTCCTGGATCAGCATAATCAGAGAAGTGGATAAAAACGCACGCCTGTCTATGTCCTCTTGTGAATGAAACAGAGAAGCAGCAGAGGGTTTGGGGGGAATCTGGACTCGATCTGTCAGTGTGATTTTCCAGTGCGCCTGTTTAACTTTTATTCTTCACAAAGCGGTGATCTCTGTGCCTCTTCTACCTCAGACTTATTTCCCTCTCTCTCTCTCCCTGTTCCGAATTCCCCACTTTCACCCACTAGATGGAACCATTTACCAGCTGACAGGACTGTTCTGTGATATGTTTTGGTCAGGCTTTGTTTTAGGAACCCAAAAAGTGCCTTTGAGGTCTTTATTTGCACTCTGTTGCCATTTTAGATTTAGTTCTTTTCTGACTGTTGAAGAGAATAGCCACATGAGTAAATGAGCAAATGTAAGTGTGTATTTGATGATATTTCGAGGCTTATTTCTTTGAACCTGTAGTACTATACAGTTATAGTTTATATTATGTTATCACATTTGCTGCATGTTGCAATGTTAGTGGTCTGAGCTTGCTAGCTGTACATGTGTTAATGATGTGAATAATGTTATGCTAAGATGCTAACCCATGGCTATTTTTGCAATGTTTGTAATTATGCTTTCATTGGACAATTAATATGTTTGTATATCTGTAACTGATACAAGCTGGTTGTTTGCAGTGGAGTGCATATCATGTGATATGGTTGTTATGTTATTATTATTTCAGAGACCATAGTGGCTACAGAATAACCACATACTGGCTGCAGTAGTGCTTTCCTGTGCCAAGCAATATTAAAGACCAGGAGACATCTAAAACCCTGCTTTCGTGTCACTCTCTAACTGGAGTCCACAGTAGATAAAGGGGCCAGCTCCAGTTGAACGCGTCAATCGCTAATATTGCTCCTTCGAGCCAGATATCCTATACCTACGGTGGCCAAATGGCCGAGCAGGACGCAACAGTAGCCTCAGGCACCATGTCAAGACCAATAAGGAGAAGACATACCCCGGCGCCTCTCCAAGAGTATGAGGTGAGCCTTCCTCAATCCTTGTTGGGCACCCGAATCTTCAGTGCCAGCACTCCAGAGCTGCAGTTACCAAGTAGAGGGGACAACTCTGCTGCAAGTGGTGACCAGCCGAGGGCAATGCTTGGGCATCAAGTCGGAGCAGCTTCACAGGGATTGGTGCACGGTATGTCCATTCTCTCTGGTCAGTTGATTGAGAGCCTTAGCTTCCATGGTTCTCCTGCCTCTTTATCTGAGGGAAGCCAGCGCAGCAGTGTGGTGGAATCCGACGAGGAGAGTAGTAATGCTTCATTCCACCTGGCTAGTTACCATGAGCTCCCACAAAGCATCCAGCAGACTCCATCACCACAGATCTACAGTATGGGAAGCAGTGCACCTGTTCAGCTGACCATGTCGGCACACGGACAGGACAGGTCAGTACCACCTCCAAACCAATCAGTGGTTCTGCCACATAGCTCCCCATCGACACCAGCCATACCTTTGGTGACAACATTGGCTGGACCTGCTGTTCATCCAGGAACAACACAATCCCAACTGATGCCCCAGCCTGTGCAACCATGTCTTCAGGGCCCTTCCGCCTACCAGCCAATCATACCCAGTGCTCAAGTGCCATACTTATCTACCTTAGTTGGTCAGCCTGCAACTACAGCCACTGTACCACCCATATACCAAGCACCCGTAGGAGTCACTCCCCCTCCATCAGCCTATCAATGTGCTTCAGTGGCACCTACACACTTGAGCTATTGGCCTCCATGAGTTACTCCATATCCAGCATACCTACCTCCCAGTGGCATGCCAGTGCCATCAATTCACCAGACCTCCCTTCCTGGTTTACCATCGCAGTATCAGCTGCCAATTAATGCGGCTGCTCAGTCAGCTCCCTACCATTCTAGTGCACAAGTCCCACTGAGTTATCAGCCTCCATCTGTCCCATTGTCCATGCACTACTCATACCAACCATTGCCAACAAATCTGCCAGCATATCAATCAGCTCCTCCAGTCCAGCCAACTGTCCAACCCCTACCGTGTATGACCCCGACATTATCACTACCGACCCAGTCTCCAATTCAACCAGTGCCTGTACCGAAACTTCCCAAATTGGAACATGACAGTGAAAGGGAGTTCACAGATCTGAAAATGGCTTTGGATCATCTCCTGGGTCCCCATCCTGGGCTCTCAGAGCACTATAAATATAGAGTACTTATGGAGCAACTCGTCCTGGAGGATGCACGCCTGATCGCACAGTCATGCCGACATTACCCTCAACCTTACACAGCAGCAATGCAAACATTGCAGCAACATTATGGGCAACCCCATCAACTAGACCAGAGTGAGATCGTGACCATCCTGAATGCTCCAGATGTAAAGGCAGGTGATATCAAGGCATTCCAAAGTTTTGCTCTTCATGTTGATTTATTAGTTGGAATGTTGACCTCTCTTGAAGGCCCTAATGGGATAGAGCTGATGTCCACGGGTCATGTCGATTGTCTATTGAGTAAACTTCCCAAGTACTCAAGAGACTCATTTGTGGAGCACTTACAGGCTCGGGGTCGGCTTAACACCAACAGTTTGAATCCCTATAATCTACGAGATTTGGCAGACTGGTTCAAGAGCAAGGCAGAAGCCCAACGACTGTCAGCCAAGATGGTACAATGCCACCAGTCAGGAAAGACAGAAGGCCCAAAGAAAGATAAACTCTTGCCTGTGAGACAGAGGGATAAGCTTGTAGCTATCTATCATGGCTCAGACATACCGAAGCCAAACATTGTTCTCCAAGAAGCAGCTCAGCCAGATACAAAGCCAGCAAAAGCCAAATGAATCTGCCTCTTCTCCAAGAGTGTGGAACACTACCTGTCACAATGCCCTAAAATCACCATCTGCACGGCTGAACAAGTGGAAAAATGGATCACTGATGGTAAACGTTGTCGGCGTTGTGGTTGCACCAGTCATGGGCCAGAGGCATGCACCCTGAAGAAGGCCCGCAGCGAGTGTCAGGCAATACACCTCAGGGTCCTGCATGGCATCGCTACGCGAAGCTCAGGTGTCTACCTGACCACTCCCATTGAGGCTGCACTTACACCCACCAAGCAGGATGGAAAGGTCTATTTAAAGGTTGTGCCAGTTATTGTGAGTCACCGAGATAAATCCCTGCACACCCATGCCATCCTAGATGATGGAGCAGAATGCACAATCATCCTACCAGCAGCAGTCCATTACCTCGGTCTCACAGATGAAGTGGAGCGTATGGCCTTGAGAACTGTGCGCAATGATGTCGCACACCTCATTGGTTCCACTGTGAATTTCCATGTGTCACCTGCTGCACAGCCTGATCGAGACATCCTGTTCAGGAGCCTTTACAGCTAATCGTCTAGCTCTAATTGACCAATCATATCCAATGGCAGCCTTACAGAAGCGTTACCAGCAAAAGGGATCCCTATTCAGCTTTTTGATAAGGTACATCCACTAATCCTTATCAGTGTGGATAACACGTGCCTTATCACAGCTAAGGAGCATGTCCGTCTCGGGCCCAGCGGTGGCCCTGCTGCAATCCATACAGAGCTTGGTTGGGCTCTGCAGGGTCCAGATGGTGTCACACCACACAGGGTCCAGACTCAGGCCATTTACTTAACTACTGTCCAGCCAATGCCTGATGATCTGTATCACCAGGTAGAACGCCTGTGGCAGGTCGACGTCCTGCCATACCAGAGTGAGAAACTGGCATTACGCTCCCAACAGGATCAAGAGGCTGTTGATATTCTAGAATCACGCACCACTTGAATAGAAGTGGATGGCATCCTTAGATATGCCACTCCACTGCCTCGGAAGAGAGATGCCCCACCTCTCAAGGCACCGATGGATGCGGTGATGGCAACCTTACGAAGTACCAAACGTCGGCTATTAATGGATCCAGTCAAAGCTCAGTTTTATGAAACAGAAATACAGAAACTCGTCAACAGTGGATGTGTGACCAAACTGCACCCTGAAGTAGCGGATCATTCATGCGAGTCATGGTTCATTCCTCACCACCTTGTGGAGCACAATGGTAAGCACCGCCTCGTGTTCAATTGCTTATTTTCATACCAGGGTCTTGTCCTCAATGATCCAGCTGCTTGGCCGGCCCTATCCTCGACCATCTCTTCTTGGAGTCCTATTGAGATTCAGAGAGCATCCTGTCGCAGTAAGCGGAGACATCAAAGCGATGTTTCACCAGGTGCGGCTTTTACCAGAAGACCAGCCACTGTTAAGATTCATCTGGTGGAACCTGCGACGAGGTGAGAAGCCTGATGTGTACCAGTGGCAAGTCTTGCCATTTGGCACTACCAGCAGCCCATGCTGCGCAACCTTTGCATTACAGAAGCATGTAAAGGATCACAAGGACGGTAATGAAGACATACTTCAGTGTCTGGAGCAGTCCTTCTATGTAGATAACTGTCTCCAGAGTGTCCCAACGGCTGAATATGCCAGGCACCTGGTGAACAAACTGCGACAGGTTCTAGCTGAGGGAGGGTTAGGAGATACGACAGTGGGCGAGTAATGATTCCGTCGGCTGTATCCTTCTTACCAACTGCTGCTAAGGCTGAGAGCACAGAGCTGTGGATCATGGAGAAACACACTGACCCTCAAGAGCCAGCCTTAGGGCTCATTTGATATTGCCATACTGACTGATTGAGCTACAGGTGTCGACCCATAGAGAAGCAACTCCCGACCATGCGGTACATATACCGTGTTCTCTCAAGCCAGTACGACCCACAGGGGGTCATTCTCCCCAAAGTGCTTGTGCAGAGATTGTGGGCAAAGGGAAGAGGCTGGGATGACCCAAACCTTCCCCCGGAACTACTGGGGCTTGGAACCATTGGGAACAAGATTTGCCAGCGTTGTCAAGGATATCTCTGCCAAGAACCTACATGTCTTGTAAACTGGCTACTGGAGTCAAAGCCTACCATCTTCATGTCTTTTGCGATGCCTCAGAGCATGCGTATGGGTCAGTCGCATATCTGATTAGTGAGAGCAGTGATAACATCCATGTTGCCTTTGTGATGGCCCGGTCAAGGGTGGCACCTAAACGGCAGCTGTCAATGCCACGTTTAAAGCTTTGTGCGGCATTGACTGGAGCCCAGCTCTCTGCCCTACTTCTCAGAGAGCTCACTGTAAAGTGTTGTGGCTGGCGTGCCTGGCTGGCTTTTGTGTCTTTTGTTTCTGTCTTTTGGTTTTCCTTCCAGGTGGTGCGCATTTGGGACTGAGTGGCTGTGTAGCTGAGTTTATCAGGACCTCACCCTGATCACCTGAGGCTGATCACCTGCGGCTCGTCAGGACTCACAGCTGTGGTGCATCTACATGGATTGGAACATGGTGGCATTTAAGACTGGAGTACACAGTGTGTATTTGCCAGAGACTCGACCTTGTGACCAGACGGGTGAGATCGTCGTCTCAAGAGCCATCTCATCATCAGTGGATGCAGAGAACGTCCAGGTTTGATGCATGGTCTGTGAAAGAGGAGGGGGTGAGGTCTCACGCTCGTCAGCACACTTCCTGAGGTACATTAGATTTTGTGACTAACATTTATACAGTCAGTAAATGTGGTGTCCCTCACACCTTATTGTATTGAGCTGTTATGTTGGTCGTTTTAATTAGCTTCCACTGCAGTGAGTTTGTGAACAGGGTGTTCCATGCCTGCAGGGTGGGAAGCTGATTAGTAATTAAGCCAGGAAGTGTTTGCTGTTTGTATACCTTTGAGCGTTCTCTCTGTGTGTTGAGTGTGGACTCACAAGATGATTTCTTCATTCACAGACTCGGTTTGTCGCGGCCACCTGGGGGGTGTCGGCGGGGTCCTGGGGTCCGAACTGGTTCTGGCTCCGGACCGTTAGCGCTGCTGGGAGCGCACCGCAATCCACCACGCCAGACCGCGCACTTTTATATTTATCACATCACTGTTATGTTTATTAAACTCTGTTATCCTTTGTACCGTGCTCTGCTTATTTTATACTGGGTCCTTCAAACGCTGGTCGGTTCTCCGGGCTGCGTCCGACACATAACATAAAGATCACTAAAACCTTTCTCTGGACTGACTCGACAACCGTTCTGCATTGGCTGAAATCTGAGTCTTGCAGATTCAAAGTCATTGTGGAGACTAGGGTCTCTGAGATTCAGGAGCTCACCCGAGATCAGGAGTGGAGATATGTCGACTCCTTGAGCAACCCAGCTAATGATGAGAAACGCTGGGGCTTGATCTTCAAGTGTCTCACCACAAGGTGCGTTCATCTGGAGCTGTTGAACAGCTTAGATTCTGATGCCTTCCTTCTCGCTATGAAGCAATTTATTGCACACAGAGGAATGCCGGCAGAGATCTATTCAGACCAAGGGACAAATTTCAAGGGTGCAGAGAAGGAACTACAGGAGACCTTCATGGCAATGGAACCACAGTTATGGAATGAGCTAGCTGCACACCAGATATCATTCAAATTCAACCCACCAGGAGCACCACACTTTGGTGGTATCTGGGAACGAGAGATCCGCTCGGTCAAGAATGCTCTGCAGGTGGTAGTTGGTGATCAGGCAGTGCCTGAGGATGTTTTACTCACTGTTCTGATCAAGGTGGAGGGGATCCTTAATGCCAAGCCCCTGGGTTACGTGTCATCGGATATCGCAGACCCTGATCCGGTTACACCTAGCATGCTGTTAATTGGGTGGCGAGACGCTTCGCTCCCACAGGTGTCATACACCCCCGATGGTATCACGAAGAGGAGGTGGCGACACAGCCAGCAGATGGTGGATCACTTCTGGTCACAGTTCATCCGAGGATACCGTCCCACCCTTCAAGTCAGGCAGAAGTGGCGCCAACCAACAGGCAATCTGGCACTGGACACTGTTGTCATGATTGTAGACCCGCAGCTGCAGCGTGCTCACTGGCCTGTTGGGATGGTGGTAAAGCTGCACTTTAGTGCAGATGGCTGTGTTCGATCGGCTGAAGTCAAAGTTAAGGACCAGACGTACTTACGCCCTGTGGCACGACTCGTCCAACTACCATCCATTCCCGATGATGAAGGACCGGGAACAGCGTAGGGAATTCTTCTGCATTACATAATACCACTGTTATTATGGGGGCAGCTGTTCCGAATTCCCCACTTTCACCACTAGATGGAACCATTTACCAGCTGACAAGACTGTTCTGTGATATGTTTTGGTCAGGCTTTGTTTTAGGCACCCAGAAAGTGTCTTTGAGGTCTTTATTTGCACTCTGCTGCCATTTTACATTTAGCTCTTTTCTGACTGTTGAAGAGAATAGCCACATGAGTAAATGAGCAAATGTAAGTGTGTATTTGATGATATTTCGAGGCTTATTTGTTTGAACCTGTAGTACTATACAGTTATAGTTTATATTATGTTATTACATTTGCTGCATGTTGCAATGTTAGTGGTCTGAGCTTGCTAGCTGTACATGTGTTAATGATGTGAATGATGTTATGCTAAGATGCTAACCCATGGTTATCTTTGCAGTGTTTGTAATTATGCTTTCATTGGACAATTATTATGTTTGTATATCTGTAACTGATACAAGCTGGTTGTTTGCAGTGGAGTGCATATCATGTGATATGGTTGTTATGTTGTTATTATTTCAGAGACCATAGTGGCTACAGAATAACCACATACTGGCTGCAGTAGTGCTTTCCTGTGCCAAGCAATATTAAAGACCAGGAGACATCTGAAACCCTGCTTCCGTGTCACTCTCTAACCGGAGTCCACAGTAGATAAAGGGGCCAGCTCCAGTTGAACGCGTCAATCGCTAATACTCCCCTTTTTTTTTTTTTTTTTTTTTTTTTTTTGCACAAACCGAAGACACTTTTGTGTTTTTCCCCCCTTAATCATAATAATAAATAAGATGATCGGATTGCATTTTCCCCCTTCAGGGCGCACGGAGTACTGCAGCATACAAGCAGTACCCAGCGGCTGAGGATTGCGGGGAAGTCCGGAAAATCAGGTGCAAAATGTGGCTGTTGCGAGTGGCTGGGTTTGCCAGCCAGTCACAGCTGTTCTCATCATCCCTCCCTCCCTTCCATGCTCACCTTTCTTACCACACACTGCCTTGCATTGCACTGCGCCCGCGCCCCTGTCTCCAGCTCGCAGTTTCCTTCATCAGTGCAGCAAGCTCACCCCCAAAGCGCCTGACCCTGCCCCGTGGGGACTAAATCTGACTCCTGCTCCTGTCTGCGCGAGGACAGACCCGCAACCCCGATCTTTTCCTCATAAGAATTAATTTTGGAGATTTTACACATTTTATTACAGAGATTATAGCATGCCATAGGTATTAAAGGCACTGCGCTGTGGTGGTTTGAATCATATTTATCTAATAGATTACAATTTGTTCATGTAAATGGGGAATCTTCTTCACAGACTAAGGTTAATTATGGAGTTCCACAAGGTTCTGTGCTAGGACCAATTTTATTCACTTTATACATGCTTCCCTTAGGCAGTATTATTAGACGGCATTGCTTAAATTTTCATTGTTACGCAGATGATACCCAGCTTTATCTATCCATGAAGCCAGAGGACACACACCAATTAGCTAAACTGCAGGATTGTCTTACAGACATAAGGACATGGATGACCTCTAATTTCCTGCTTTTAAACTCAGATAAAACTGAAGTTATTGTACTTGGCCCCACAAATCTTAGAAACATGGTGTCTAACCAGATCCTTACTCTGGATGGCATTACCCTGACCTCTAGTAATACTGTGAGAAATCTTGGAGTCATTTTTGATCAGGATATGTCATTCAAAGCGCATATTAAACAAATATGTAAGACTGCTTTTTTGTATTTACGCAATATCTCTAAAATTAGAAAGGTCTTGTCTCAGAGTGATGCTGAAAAACTAATTCATGCATTTATTTCCTCTAGGCTGGACTATTGTAATTCATTATTATCAGGTTGTCCTAAAAGTTCCCTGAAAAGCCTTCAGTTAATTCAAAATGCTGCAGCTAGAGTACTGACGGGGACTAGAAGGAGAGAGCATAGCTCACCCATATTGGCCTCTCTTCATTGGCTTCCTGTTAATTCTAGAATAGAATTTAAAATTCTTCTTCTTACTTATAAGGTTTTGAATAGTCAGGTCCCTTCTTATCTTAGGGACCTCATAGTACCATATCACCCCAATAGAGCGCTTCACTCTCAGACTGCAGGCTTACTTGTAGTTCCTAGGGTTTGTAAGTGTTGGGAAAGTGTCAGTACACAGACCCACAACAGGGGGCGCAAATTAACGGACAATGAAGAAAGTCAAATAACAAGGCTTTACTGTTGTGAACACGCACAACAAATACAACAAATCACAATTTCGGTCTCAAGTTAAATTCCAACGGTGTCGTGTGGGCAGGCTCGACGATAGGAGACGTCTGTCCAAGACGAACCGGAACCACCCGATTTCCTCTGCCACCGAACCCGGGAATACTGGAACCGCCAAGTCCCGAAACTCCCAGGTGGTCTCTGCCTCCGCTCGTCGGATCCGGTACTGCTGGCGAGGAACAGACACAGTCAGACGTGGGTGCAGCCGCACCCCAACAACACGTGGGGTGGAAAACACCACCTCCACCTCTAATCAGAAAACAACACTGTCTAGTAACTAGGATACTTATCAAATACGTTCCTTTCACAAATGATGAAGGGACTGGCTGAGTTCGTTACCTCCTTGGTAGAGCGATATCTCGGCAAATGAGGTGGAGATGCCGTCCTGCTGATATACCTCCTCAGTGATTGGGATCAGCTGTCTCCAGTGATAGATGACAGCTGTCATCCTGGCTGCTCCCGTAAGGCGGCAGCGCCCTCCGGTGCCTGGAGCCCGCACTCCAGGCAGGGCGCCCTCTAGTGGTGGTGGGCCAGCAGTACCTCCTCTTCAGCGGCCCACACAACAGGACCCCCCCCCCCCTCAACGGGCGCCTCCTGGCGCACGACCGGGTTTGTCAGGGTGGCGACGGTAGAAGTCGGCCAGGAGGGCCGGGGTCCAGGATGAAGCCCTTCTTCACCCAGGAGCGTTCTTCGGGGCCGTACCCTTCCCAGTCCACCAGATACTGAAAACCCCGGCCCATCCGTCGGACGTCGAGGAGCCGGCGTACAGTCCAAGCCGGCCCTCCGTCGATGATCCGGGCAGGAGGTGACGCCGGACCCGGAGTGCAGAGGGGTGAGGTGTGATGGGGTTTAATCCTGGAAACGTGGAATACTGGATGAATCCGCAGTGAGGCCGGAAGCTGGAGCCTCACTGCGGCGGGATTGATGACCTTGAGTATTTTGTACGGGCCGATGTATCGTTCTTGCAGTTTTGGGGAGTCCACTTGAAGGGGAATGTCCTTGGTGGACAACCACACTTCCTGCCCAGGACGATACGTGGGAGCCGGGGCCCGCCGCCGGTCTGCATGGTTCTTCGCCCTCGTCCGGGCCCTCAACAAAGCAGAACGGGCGGCACGCCACACCCGACGGCACTTCCGTAGGTGGGCCTGGACCGAGGGCACACCGACCTCCCCCTCAACCACCGGAAACAACGGGGGTTGATACCCTAAGCACACCTCGAAAGGGGAGAGGCCGGTGGCTGATGACACTTGGCTGTTGTGGGCGTACTCGATCCAGGCCAGGTGGGTACTCCAGGCCGTCGGGTGCGCGGCTGTCACACAGCGTAGGGTCTGCTCCATCTCCTGGTTGGCCCGTTCTGCTTGTCCGTTGGTCTGGGGGTGATACCCGGACGAGAGACTGACCGTGGTCCCCAGTTCCCGGCAAAAGCTCCTCCAAACATGCGAGGAGAACTGGGGACCGCGATCAGAGACGATGTCTGATGGTATCCCATGCAGACGGACGACGTGGTGGACTAGGAGGTCCGCTGTCTCCTGGGCCGTTGGTAGCTTCGGGAGGGCCACGAAGTGGGCCGCCTTGGAGAATCGGTCCACTATCGTGAGGATGACAGTGTTTCCCTGGGACGGTGGAAGACCCGTGACAAAATCCAGGCCGATGTGAGACCAGGGGCGATGAGGCACGGGCAGCGGCTGCAGCAACCCGATGTCTTGCGGTGGTCGGCCTTGCCCCTGGCGCAGGTGGTACAGGCCTGGATGTAACCCCGGACGTCGGCCTCCAGGGACGCCCACCAGAAGCGCTGCCGGACGACTGCCACGGTTCTTCGCACCCCAGGATGACAGGAGAGCTTAGAACCATGACAGAAGTCCAAAACTGCAGCCCTGGCTTCTGGTGGGACGTAAAGTTTGTTCTTCGGTCCGGTTCCGGGGTGCGGGTCTCGTGTCAGGGCCTCCCGGACGGTCTTCTCCACGTCCCAGGTGAGGGCGGCCACGATAGCGGACTCCGGGATGATGGGATCCGGGGGATCCGACGGCTCCGTTTTGACCTCTTCTTCATGTACCCGGGACAAAGCATCCGATCTTTGATTTTTGGTCCCGGGACGGTAGGTGATCCGGAATTCAAAACGGCCGAAGAACAGTGACCAGCGGGCTTGCCTGGGATTCAGCCGCTTGGCGGTCCTGATATACTCCAGGTTCCGGTGGTCAGTGAAAACCGTGAATGGCACGGACGTTCCCTCCAACAGATGTCTCCACTCCTCAAGAGCCTCTTTCACCGCAAGGAGCTCTCGATTGCCGACGTCATAGTTCCGTTCGGCTGGGGTCAACCTGCGGGAAAAATAGGCACACGGGTGAAGGACCTTATCGGTCTTCCCGCTTTGGGACAGCACGGCTCCTATCCCTGAGTCCGAGGCGTCCACTTCAACCACTAACTGGCGACTAGGATCGGGCTGCACCAGAACAGGTGCAGACGAGAAGCGCCGTTTCAACTCCTTGAATGCGGCATCGCACCGATCCGACCAGGTGAAGGGGACTTTTGGTGAGGTCAGGGCTGTCAGGGGGCTAGCTACCTGACTGTAGCCCTTAATGAACCTCCTGTAGAAATCAGCAAAGCCTAGGAACTGTTGCAACTTCCTACGGCTTGTGGGTTGGGGCCAGTCTCTCACCGCCGCAACCTTGGCCGGATCAGGAGCGACGGAGTTGGAGGAGATGATGAACCCCAGGAAGGACAAAGAGGTGCGGTGGAACTCACACTTCTCGCCCTTCACAAACAGCCGGTTCTCCAACAACCGCTGCAGGACCTGACGTACATGCCGGACATGAGTCTCAGGATCCGGAGAAAAGATGAGTATATCGTCTAGATATACGAAGACGAACCGGTGCAGGAAATCCCGCAAGACATCATTAACTAATGCTTGGAACGTCACGGGGGCGTTTGTGAGGCCGAACGGCATGACCAGGTACTCAAAGTGACCTAAGGGGGTGTTGAATGCCGTCTTCCACTCGTCTCCCTTCCGGATCCGAACCAGATGATACGCGTTTCTAAGATCGAGCTTGGTGAAAATTTGGGCTCCATGCAGGGGTGTGAACACCGAATCCAAAAGGGGCAACGGGTATCGGTTGCGAACCGTGATCTCGTTCAGCCCCCTATAATCAATGCATGGACGGAGTCCGCCGTCTTTTTTGCCCACAAAAAAGAAACCTGCGCCCATCGGGGAGGTGGAATTCCGGATCAACCCGGCAGCTAATGAGTCCCGGATGTAGGTCTCCATTGATTCGCGCTCAGGCCGGGAGAGGTTGTACAGCCTACTGGACGGAAACTCACTGCCCGGAACCAAATCAATGGCACAATCATACGGACGGTGGGGGGGGGAAGTGTGAGCGCCAGATCCTTGCTGAACATGTCGACAAGGTCGTGGTACTCCACCGGCACCGTCCCCAGATTGGGCGGGACTCTGACCTCCTCCTTAGCTTGGGAGCCGGGAGGAACCGAGGAACCTAAACACACCCGATGGCAGGTCTCGCTCCACTGAACCACTACCCCGGACGGCCAATCAATCCGGGGATTGTGCTTCAACATCCAGGAAATCCTAAAACCACACGGGAGGTGGCCTGAGTCACAAAAAACTCGATCACCTCTCGGTGATTTCCCGACACCACCAGAGTTACAGGTGGTGTCTTATGCGTGATCGGAGGGAGTAGGGAGCCATCTAGTGCCCGAACCTGCACAGGCGGTGTAAGCGCCACCAGAGGGAGCCCTATCTCCCTAGCCCATCTGCTGTCCAGCAGATTCCCCTCAGAGCCCGTGTCCACCAGTGCTGGGGCCTTCAGGGTTACATCCTCATAAAGGATTGTAACTGGGAGTCGTGTGGCAATGTGGGTGTGTCCCACGTGAATGTCTCGGCCCACCCCTAGCCCAGTTTCTAGGGGCGGGCGTTGGAGTTTAACCGCTCAGGGCAGTCTCTCATATGGTGCTCTATTGCACCACAAACAAAACAAGCTCCGTGGGCCCGTCTCCTCTGTGCATCTGGTGCCCTAAATGTTGCCCTACTCGTGTCCATAGCTTCGTCAGCAGGGGGAGCTGTGGCCCCACGGAGCGCAGGGGCCGTGGAGCGTGGGGAAGGCGGAGCGCGGTCGGAACCGGAAGGGAGAGGGACGGCGCGTGCCCGGCCACGCCCTTCGTCTCGTTCCCGCCAACGTTCTTCTAACCGGTTGTCTAACCGTATGACGAGATCGATGAGCCCATCTAAATCCCGCGGTTCGTCCTTAGCCACCAGGTGCTCCTTGAGAACCAAAGACAGTCCGTTTACAAAGGCGGCGCGGAGGGCAGTGCTATTCCAGCCGGACCTCGCAGCCGCAATGCGGAAGTCGACTGCATAGGCAGCTGCGCTCCGACGCCCCTGTCTCATTGACAGTAGCACGGTTGAAGCGGTCTCGCCCCTATTAGGGTGATCGAACACAGTTCTGAGCTCCCTTACAAACCCATCGTATGTCAGAAGGAGCCGTGAATTCTGCTCCCAGAGCGCTGTAGCCCAAGCGCGTGCCTCACCGCGAAGCAGGTTTATTACATAAGCTACTTTACTAGCATCGGTCGCGTACATGACGGGACGCTGTGCGAAGACGAGCGAGCACTGCATCAGAAAATCCGCGCACGTCTCCACACAGCCTCCGTACGGCTCTGGGGGGCTTATGTATGCTTCCGGGGAAGGTGGGAGAGGTCGTTGAACAACCAGTGGAACGTCTGTGTTACGCACAGGGTCTACGGGAGGGAGAGCCGCAGCGTTGCCCGGAGGGCGCGCTTCCACCTGCGCGGCGAGAGCCTCCACCCTGCGGTTCAGGAGGACGTTCTGCTCGGTCATCAAATCTAACCGAGTCGTGAAAGCGGTGAGGATCCGCTGCAACTCACCGATTACCCCTCCTGCGGACGCCTGCGCGTCCTGTTCTTCCATTGGCCATTCAACAGCCGGTTGACGCCCCTCGGGATCCATGACGTTGGCCGAGATATCCTGTTGGGAAAGTGTCAATACACGGACCCACAACAGGGGGCGCAAATGAACGGACAATGAAGAAAGTCAAATAACAAGGCTTTACTGTTGTGAACACGCACAACAAATACAACAAATCACAATTTCGGTCTCAAGTTAAATTCCAACGGTGTCGTGTGGGCAGGCTCGACGATAGGAGACGTCTGTCCAAGACGAACCGGAACCACCCGATTTCCTCTGCCACCGAACCCCGGGAATACTGGAACCGCCAAGTCCCGAACTCCCAGGTGGTCTCTGCCTCCGCTCGTCGGATCCGGTACTGCTGGCGAGGAACAGACACAGTCAGACGTGGGTGCGGCTGCACCCAACAACACGTGGGGTGGAAAACACCACCTCCACCTCTAATCAGAAAACAACACTGTCTAGTAACTAGGATACTTATCAAATACGTTCCTTTCACAAATGATGAAGGGCTGGCTGAGTTCGTTACCTCCTTGGTAGAGCGATATCTCGGCAAATGAGGTGGAGATGCCGTCCTGCTGATATACCTCCTCAGTGATTGGGATCAGCTGTCTCCAGTGATAGATGACAGCTGTCATCCTGGCTGCTCCCGTAAGGCGGCAGCACCCTCCGGTGCCTGGAGCTTGCACTCCAGGCAGGGCGCCCTCTAGTGGTGGTGGGCCAGCAGTACCTCCTCTTCAGCGGCCCACACAACAGTAAGAGTAGAATGGGAGGCAGAGCCTTCAGCTTTCAGGCTCCTCTCCTGTGGAACCAGCTCCCAATTCAGATCAGGGAGACAGACACCCTCTCTACTTTTAAGATTAGGCTTAAAACTTTCCTTTTTGCTAAAGCTTATAGTTAGGGCTGGATCGGGTGACCCTGAACCATCCCTTAGTTATGCTGCTATAGACTTAGACTGCTGGGGGGTTCCCATAATGCATTGAGTGTTTCTTTCTCTTTTTGCGCTGTATGCAACACTCTGCATTTAGTCATTAGTGATTGATCTCTGCTCCCCTCCACAGCATGTCTTTTTCCCGGTTCTCTCCCTCAGCCCCAACCAGTCCCAGCAGAAGACTGCCCCTCCCTGACCCTGGTTCTGCTGGATGTTTCTTCCTGTTAAAAGGGAGTTTTTCCTTCCCACTGTTGCCAAGTGCTTGCTCACAGGGGGTCGTTTTGACCGTTGGGGTTTTTCCGTAATTATTGTATGGCTTTGCCTTACAATATAAAGCGCCTTGGGGCAACTGTTTGTTGTGATTTGGCGCTATATAAATAAAATTGTTTTGATTTGATTTGATTTTGATTTGGATACACATCTGTCCATGCAGCCAGGTATCCCGCGGGGTCAACAAGGTGGCCTGGAGTTGCTCGTCTCTTAAGCAATGGCGCAATTTCACCTGTTCCCCTCCCTGTCATGGACACACAGCACTTAAAAGCACTGACTTCTCCCCTTTGCTCCCCCACCAACACTGCGCCTGCTGGACTCTCCACCACGTTCTGGACAGATGTGTGAGGCTGAGATTAATACCTGCAAATTTCTTCAGTAATATACATAATGTATAACGCTTCTTGAAGAAATTTTCACATTATCACTTACATGTATGTTTACAAGGCTAAATACTTTGTTCTGTGTTTACAAAGTTCAGTCTTCTGTGGCTGCACAATCAGTTTTTTTTTAATAATGGTGGTGTTTATTTATTTTAAATTTTATTTTTATTTCTTGTCATGCTTGGTACAATTGTTAATGCAAAATTATTTATTTACAACTGTTTTCAAAACATTAATACATTATTATTAAAATAATAACTCAATATTAATATTGAAAAGTTATTTTGGAAATTGCAGCGTCGGCTCGCAGCCGCTGCGACGCTCCGCCACAGGAAAAACACCTCCGTTGGAAGCCTTAAGGACAAGTTGGAACATGTCCAGCTGTTAAACAATTTCTCATATACTCACTCCACTGAAAGCCATCAAAAGCCGCCTGGATTTTACAAACGGTTATCAACACGGAGGTGTTTTTCCTGTGCCGCCGCACCGCGCCGGCTGCGTCCCGACGCACGGACCCGTCCGCACGTCTTTCATTAAAAAAATCTCCTTTAACAGTGGAATATCCAGATAAAATGCTGAAACCGACTTCTTCTGAAACTTCTCTGTTCTCTCACGACATCCTGGATCAATAGAGCCTGAAATGTGGAGGTTTTCAGCTTGAAACAGGGCTGACGACGGCGCCTGGGAGCGCTGCGTGACATCCCGCACCGTGGGAAGTCCTTAAAGCGACAGTATCACCTCAAAATCTCTCATCAGCTGTTAAAATTTTCACCGAAAACCAGCTTAATTTTTCGAACCGTGTCCGCTTCGATGTGCCTCACAGGTTTAGAAAAAATTTTGATCAAACAAAGCGCCAGTCTCTCAGCAACTTCTCAGACAAAGGAATTCCGACGAGGGGCTGGACGACGACTCCCACAAGGAGTGCTCACAGGCGAATGACGTCACTGACAGGCGTGGAAAAACTCACGAATGCGCACAAGGGTTCAAGCATGTCTGACGTAAAAACATATGAATGAAATCCATATAGTTTTTGAAAAAAATAAAAAGGACCTATACTTTATTGACAGACCTCGTACAACTAAATACTAGTTTAGTGATTCACAGGATTGCTAAAAAAGCAGTTTGAACATAATAGTTTTGAGTTTGTAGCGTCAACAGCAGATGCTACTATTATTGTGAACACCCCCTTTTCTACTTTTTTTTACTAATAGCCCAATTTCATAGCCTTAAGAGTGTGCATATCATGAATGCTTGGTCTTGTTGGATTTGTGAGAATCTACTGAATCTACTGGTACCTTGTTTCCCATGTAACAATAAGAAATATACTCAAAACCTGGATAAATCTTTTTAGTCACATAGCACTACTATTATTCTGAACACTACTGTATAGACCAGATGGCTTGAAATTATCCACATGCAAACTACAACCACATGCAAAACAATCAAAGTTTTGACAAACCTAATTTCTGCTTATGGTTGGCCTAAAGAGGTGGTAACTGTTAATAGACCTCAATTCATTGCAAGTGAATTTGAGACATTTCTGAAGCTGAATGCTGTTAAGCATATCAAAACTCTGTCTTACCATTCAGCCTCAAATGGATTGGCAGAGAGGCTGGTGCAAAATTTTAAAAGGTCCTTAGCCAAAAGTAGAGCACTTGGTGGTCTGTCTTTGCAGCACTGTATTGCAAATTCCTTGTTTGGTTATCAAAATATGCCGCACGTGACAACTGGAAAAACACCAACAGAACTGTTTGTGAAAAGACAGGTTCAGCAAGACCAGGATGTCTTTGCTGAAACCAAACTTCTCTCAATTTATCTAAGGTCAACATGTTCAGAAACGATCATACTCATATGTGAAGGGAAGACTCAGGAGTTTCTCTGTGAGACAAGCAGTGTGTGTATGAAACTACAGGGGAGAAGAGAAATGGGTGAATGGTGAAATTACCCAGCTTTGGGTCCTGTTATGTATTTGGTGTCAGTAAATGGAAATTGTATCAAAACATGTGAATCGATGACTGGAAGAAAAGAAACAATGTGAATCCAGATATTGTCTCTGATGATCATCATCATCATTTTGCTTTTGATTTTGACAATGAACTAAATAATTCGGAGAAACTGTCAAAGAACACTGCAGGTGAACAGATGATCATTTGTCCTCATAAGAATATTCCTCAAGTTTTAGTGGAAATGGACCAAGCTGTGGAAAATCCTGTGGGTACACAACATGTAGACCATCCAAGGAGAAATGTGCATCCTCCACAATGTCTGGACTAGTAACAGAATGTTGCTATAGAAATGTAAATAATAATAATGTGTGTGTAAAAGAACTGCACATGTATGTAAATAGAAAAGAGACAGGTGCAGTTAAAGTCTACAGGGGAGGACTGTGGTATCAGGAAGGTTCTAAGATGCAGTAACTTGGGTTACCTTCAGGGGTGCTAAAGGTTGTGACTGCGCACAGCCAGATGCAGAAGCAGGTGGACAGTAAGTGTCGGCTGTATAGTTTTAAATAATCATTTTCTGTGTTCCTGTGCTTTTTGTCGGCTTCCTTTGGCAATATTCACACAAAATCTATGACACAACAGACACCACATCCACATTTCACAGACTCAGGCCTGTAACAAAAATAAACAGTGACTGGACTGAATAGTGACGGAGTGTTGCAACTGTCAGTTTTTGTTTCTCAGACACCCTCTTAATTCCAGCACGGTCAGCGCCTGAACACATTTTAAATACATGCTATCTTTCAGATAACAGTGTGGTACAGATTAGTATTGACAATAGGAGACTGTAACAGCAAGAACGTAACTTTTGTCACAATTTTATAACCACTTTCTTGTTCACATAGTTGTCACTGGTGCCACGTCCGGCATTGGTAAAGCATACGCCACTGAGGTGAGTCTGCATGTTTGTTCTATTACTGACTTATCTTCATTTGTGCTCGTGCACATATCATAATAAAAAAAATGTTTAATCTACTTTTAATATTCACTTCAACACTCTAAAAATGTTCCATGTGCCTTGTGTGTGTATAGTTTAAATTGGTATAAATTTGCTCATGGTTTAAAAAGACGGCTGAAAATAGGTTGACAATGGTTTTAAAATTAAACAGACAATAAAACCGTTATTGCTACATGTAATTTATGCTAACAAGTGAAATAAGTTTCTAATTTAGAAATAAAGTTAACAATTTGAATGGACAGTCCAGACTATTGAATAGAAATAAAGAAGTTAGAATAACATAAATTAAATGATTTTATTAACACCAATAATATCTTAATAGCAATAAAAACCTTATGTTTGGTTCACCTTAATTAACCTTGTGGTGGACAAAGCAAAACAAAACAAGTGAACTTGAATTAGTCTTAATAAAACTCTCAAGGCATTTACTCAGTAATGGCTGAGTTGGTATTCCCTAAAAGATCCATGCAAAATATTGCCTTTATGTTTTTTTTTAAGTTTAAATCAGTGTACTGTTGTTTTTTTTTTTGTTTTTTTTTTGAGTGAATTCATCAAATAAAATAATTTATCCATGTTCTTCCAACAATTCATTTTTTATGGTTTGTGTACATGTATTTACACCAGTTATGCTTCCTCTCAGAAATGTGTACAATGTATTTAAAGTACAAATACTATAAAAAACAATAGTAAGAAATCAGTTTTTAAAGATTACATACAACAGTGAAGTAAATTTTATCAAGTCAAATTAACAGTATGTTTCTTTTTTAGTGCACTTGGTGAAAGCTTTATATTTTACTGTACGAACTACATATTCATCAGTGGAATGTCCTGCATGTGTCTTTCCAGCTGGCACAAAGAGGTCTTGATGTGGTTTTGATCAGCCGATCTGTTGATAAGCTTCAAATGGTTGCCAAAGAAATAGGTGAGTGAAATGATTGTTATTATAACAAGTGATGACGTTCCTGTTAAACACATTTACCTTTTCTTTACACTTCTTTTTATTTGGAGACATAATAGAGGATATTTGTCTCCTTCAGAGGATCAGTGTGGACGAAACACTCGTACCATCCAGGTGGACTTCACAGATGGCCAAAGCATCTACTCTGTCATCGCTAAGCAACTACAGGGCCTGGAAATTGGAATTCTGGGTACATTATGGAATCAATCAGTCAGAGCAGGGACAGACATCAACTTAAGGTTCTGCTATTAACCTATAAAATTATTCATGGATTGCCCCTCCCTACTTAGCTGAGCTAATTAAACCCTACGTACCGGCCCGGGCTGTGCATTCTCAGGGTGCAGGACTACTTTGTGTTCCTAGGGTGAATAAAAAGTCTGCAGGTCACAGAGCTTTCTCTTATCGTGCACCTGCTTTGTGGAATGATCCCCCTGCATCAATAAAAGTCATATTCTGTAGAGACTTTCAAGTCCAGACTTAAGAAGCACTTATTTTCCCTTTGGTATGGATAGTATACTGGCATAATGTGGTACTATGCCTTATACCCTTTTAAATTCATTTTATTAGTACACAGAGCAGACCGCGGCCTCAGCTTTTAGTGAAGCTTAGGGCTAGTGGCCGGTGATCACCTTAGTATTTCTTCTGACTTTCTTGTTGCTTAATGCTGACAAATTATACCTTATTTGTTGTCTTTCTGTGTCCTGATTCTGTTTTTTTTTTTTGTCTCTCTGTTTGATGTGCAGCTCCATCCAGAGATGTAAGTGGGTGTCTTTTTCTGCAACCCTCACATCCTGTGCACCAGGATGGACTCCCAAAAATTTCTTGTATATTTGTATCGTTAATTGTGTCAGTAGCATGGCCCAAGCAGAGGGTCACCCCTTTGAGTCTGGTCTGCTTGAAGATTCTTCCTGAAATCATCAGATGGAATTTTTCCTTACGACTGTCGCCTGTGTGCTTGCTCTAGGGGTTGGTAAGGTTATACCTTACTTGTGTGAAGCACCTTGAGGCAACTTTGTTGTGATTTGGCACTATATAAATGGAATAAATTGAACTGAATTGAAATTGTGATGGTGCCAGAGAACTTTTTCTTCTTAAGGCTGGTGGTGGGTTTGCTCATTTGAAGTGTGATACATAAGGGTGTCCCAAAAAAAGTGCAACAAAAATAAAGCCATAGAAAATCGATATACTTTTGGATACTGATATCTGTCATATGTCATATTGAAGCATATCTCAGGGAATTTGATATCTGGTGTTCATTTCTAATTTTACCTCCAGTTTGTAAGAGCTTTGGTGTTCAGAAGATGCTCAATATGAGCTGAAACTTCTTTACAATTCTCTTTACAAATATGGTCTTTCTGTCTGGAGCTTTTCTAACTGCAAAATAATAATAATAATAATAATAATAGCCTTTATTTAACCAGATAAAAAGCCCATTGAGATTAAAACCTCTTAACAGATTGGCCAAGAAAGGCAGCAGTCATAATAGTCAGGTTAACATAATCATGAGAACATTAATAATAAATAAAATACAAGCAATATAAATCAAATCAAATCAAATTTATTTATATAGCGCCAAATCACAACAAACAGTTGCCCCAAGGTACTATATATTGTAAGGCAAAAGCCATACAATAATTACAGAAAAACCCCAACGGTCAAAACGACCCCCTGTGAGCAAGCACTTGGCAACAGTGGGAAGGAAAACTCCCTTTTAACAGGAAGAAACCTCCAGCAGAACCAGGCTCAGGGAGGGGCAGAAAAAAACAGAATATACAGAAAAAACAATCATCTTGGTCGTTGTAACAATGAATAGGATAAAACATACAAAAATTTAGTAACACGAGCACTGTGCAAAATAATTCTGTTGGGTACAGTATGGAATCAACCAATCAATATCAGTGACAATGAGATTGTCATTGGGTCTGCACAATCGATTTGGTGTCAAAGTAGAATTTTACCATTTTCCATTTTTGCTCAATTGTAAGCGGCATCCTCATGGGATCAGTCTCAAACTGCATCAGAAGACATTCCTCACATATATCTTGATGGCTGAAAAAAAAAAAAATTCAGATTAACTGCTGCAGAATTAGAGTCAAATGATTTTGTGGCACTTTTTTGGTGGACACCCTGCATGAAAAATGGTTACTAAGATTTTTTTTTTTTTTTTTGTCTTTTTAACCCCCACATACAGTTAATAATGTAGGAATGACCTATTCTGAAAATTTTGCCTATTTTCTGGAAATACCAGACACCAAACGTGAAGAGGTATGTTTTACACTTAAAAACTTAACTTACTGTAACTTAACTTTCTGTAACTTAAAAAACTTACTGTAACTTTAGACAAAAAAAGCACAATGATGTTTTTTTGTAAGTCCTTTATTTCTGATACATCACATTGTTTTTCTTCTGTGTTGTTTCTGAGCAGAAAATCACTCAGGTTATCAACTGTAACATGCTCTCTGTGCCTCAGGTAAACTCTGTGTGTGTGTGTGTGTGTGTGTGTGTGTGTGCGCGCGTGTGTGTGTGCGTGTGTGTTCAGATGATGCCGTTTGAAAATCAGTAGATTAAATGTTCCTTTTTGTTTTCCTCCCTCTGGCCTCAGATGACCACCCTGGTTCTCCCAGGCATGGTTGCAAGGTACAGTGACGAACACAGAGTTGTACTGACCTCCAGGTTGACTTTACGGGTGTTGATGGTGTTGTGTGTTTTGGTTGTAGAGGCAAGGGGCTGATCATCAACATCGCCTCTGAAGTTGGAATCCGTCCACAGCCTTTGTTGTCTCTGTACTCTGCTACCAAGGTACTTTTTCTTCTACGTACAGTAGTGTTCAGAATAATAGTAGTGCTATGTGACTAAAAAGATTAATCCAGGTTTTGAGTATATTTCTTATTGTTACATGGGAAACAAGGTACCAGTAGATTCAGTAGATTCTCACAAATCCAACAAGCATTCATTCATTCATTCATTGTAGATGAACAGTCAAGACAGTGAAGCATGGTGGTGCAAGCATCATATGGGCATGTTTCTCTTACTATGGTGTTGGGCCTATATATCGCATACCAGGTATCATGGATCAGTTTGGATATGTCAAAATACTTGAAGAGGTCATGTTGCCTTATGCTGAAGAGGACATGCCCTTGAAATGGGTGTTTCAACAAGACAATGACCCCAAGCACGCTAGTAAATGAGCAAAATCTTGGTTCCAAACCAACAAAATTAATGCCTCGCAGATGTGAAGAAATCATGAAAAACTGTGGTTATACAACTAAATACTAGTTTAGTGATTCACAGGATTGCTAAGAAAGCAGTTTGAACATAGCAGTTTTGAGTTTGTAGCGTCAACAGCAGATGCTGCTATTATTGTGAACATCCCCTTTTCTACTTTTTTTACTTATAGCCCAATTTCATAGCCTTAAGAGTGTGCGTATCATGAATGCTTGGTCTTGTTGGATTTGTGAGAATCTACTGAATCTACTGGTACCTTGTTTCCCATGTAACAATAACAAATATACTCAAAACCTGGATTAATCTTTTTAGTCACATAGCACTACTATTATTCTGAACATTACTGTATTTACACCCATAAGATCTTTAATTCACAATCATATTAAACTTCCTTATTATGTGTAATATTCTTCTTTTCAGATTTTTGTAATATTTTTCTCTAAGTGTCTTCACGCCGAGTACAAGTCAAAGGGAATTACTGTTCAGGTAACATCCGCTATGACTGTCTGAGAACATTTCTGTTTCTGGTTTTCTACATGAGGTTACAATTTGTTAAAATGTGACAAAGACTCAAAAAACATTTATTATGTGAAATTCCACAAAAAGAGCTTTTCCAATTTAGACCAAATCTATACCATTTAAGGGGACAAAATGACACTTACAATCCAGCCTCAATTCACCATGGTGGACACAATAAATGTATGATGTCCATCCCAAGGTGTTACGGATAGACAGGTAGGGGTCAATGAAGAATTACACAAAATTCCAAAATTTTAAAATGTTTCAATCATATTGGAAAGTATACAACATTATTTGTCTGTTCATAAAGATTCCAAAAAGGTATAGTTTGGATTATCTATAACAGAATGTTATGGAGTTATGAGGTAAAAAAAAAAAAATGACAAAAGGTCATTTTCGGTTTGTACACGGGTGAAAAGTCAGGGCCCCTTCACACATAACACGAAAGATGCAGAAACAGGAAGAAAATCTGTGAACCAAACACAAAATGGGAAACCACGAACAGGGCTGGACTGGGGAAATTTTTCAGGCTGGGCATTTTTAACCAAGACCAGGCCACCACCAGGTATTGAAGGGGAAAAAAATTAAGCCTGCTGTGACAGTGTGTTTTTTTTTTTTGTTTTGGTCCCTTAACCGATCAATGTGCACCAGGAGACACATACATTTTAACACTATAAGAAGCATTATGAAAAGTTCTCCCGAAATACAGTTATCATAGGCTTATCAAAAGTACGATCTATTGACAGTAGGTCACATTACTTTTTAGACATAATAAGCCGTCATTTCATTCAGCCTTGTTACTTAAATTTAGAAATATAAATTATATAAAAACATTTGTTATAGAAATACTGTAGGCTATACTATAAATAATATATCATTACTTGTGTGATACAATTCATCATATAAAGCAAGAAATGGCTGGATGACTGAACCAATGACTGGATACAAAGGTTGAACTTTTGAAACTGCAATACACAAAAAGGCCACAAGATGGATTGTCTATCTCACTACAAGCTACAAGTAACATCAAGGATTTCTTTTATTACCAGTTTGTGTTGCTAATCAACTTAGAGAATGACTCTCAATTTAAAGTAAAATGTTAGGTATGTGAAATTATGCCAGGACTTGGGAAAATACATTTTAGACAGGGACACCATTATACCACGCCACCGCACCACAGACTGTGCAAAACAGCATACTTCGTATGACCGACGCACGACCGTCACACAAATAGAATAAAGAATAAAGAAACAACCTGGCGGCGGCAGCATGGTAGCTAGCCATGCACACCATTTGCACAGGTTACATTGCTAGGCTAGGTTACGTGACTGGCAGAGTTAGCACGAATGAAAATTATATCCAGCCTTAATTCATATCTGAGTGACCCAGTTAGACAGCACTTTACTTCAGACCAGAAGATCAGAATGTCTCTCTCACACACAGATGTCTGATTTATGAGGTTGCTGTTCATCAGTTGATAGCTGAAGTTAACCTTCACTTACCGTCATGGCCCAACTGAGGCCTGAGATGGAGGAGTAATTGGCCTCATTGGTCCAGGCCACAATCAGTCATGACTAAAGGGCCGATCTACCAGTTTATGCACCAGTAGGAGGGTTTATATACCGGTATCCAGTGTTGCCACAGTTACTTTGAAAAAGTAATCCAATTACTGATTACTCCTTGAAAAAGTAACTTAGTTACTTTACTGATTACTCATTTGTAAAAGTAACTAAATTAGATTACTAGTTACTTTTTAGTTACTTTCCCCAGCTGCCCACAACAACCCTCTGCCACCTCAACATGACAATGATACTTGTTTTCTTTCTTGACCTCATATTTAACTGTTGACAGCACTGTAACAGTAAAACTTGTAATTTCTAACCTACATTGTTAATAAATGTAACTATTAAATTCTTTCTAACATTTTTCTAACATTTAAATTTTCTCTAAACATTTTACTTGTCGAAATTATTGTTATTTTAAGTAGTATTAGTAGTTGTAGTAAAAAAAGGCTTCAAAACTGGACCTTTAATCTAGGGGTGTTGTGAGGGGGGCACATCCTTGCCCCATGCCCCCATTCCATCTGGATTCACCCCTGCTTTGGCGTTTGAGCACAAAGAATGGATAACATTTATTTATGCAGAAAACATGACCAGATTTACAGGTAAGAAAGTTTTATTGTGTTTTCACATCATGTGGTCCTCAGAAAGAGAGTTTAGGTGCATTTGAGTGGAAAATAGTGTTAGTTGTTGACGCATCGTGGAGGATCAGCTGTTTTAACGTGCAGATACAGAGCGGCTCAGCTCAGCTCTAAATAAAGGAGGGAAAAAAATGTCTTTGTAAAGCTCAGTACAGGTGTGCTGTTATCACCACGCTTTAAGAGGTGAGGACGAGTCGTAGCTGCTACAAAAAAAGAGAGAAAGAAACGCGGATGAAAAGCTCACAGCTCGCTTTACTTCGTAAAAAAAAAATACGCAGGCCAGTAGGCCATCAGGCCACCGGGCAAATGCCCGGTGTGCAATACTATCAGTCCAGCGGTGACCATGAACCATGGAGAAAAATAAAAACCAGCTGCATAATTAGTGAATATCACTGGGTTGATATAAATATTAAATAAAAGGGGGTGCAACACAGAACCGTGCAGTTAATTAACCCTGGTTAAATAAAAAATAAATGCCACTCACGGGATTCGAACCTGCAATTTACAAAAGCTGTGATTACCAGATGTAAACTTTACCACTGTGCTACAATCACTGTCTTTTAACAGCAGCGTAAAATGGCTAAAATCAACTGGGAGATAAACGTTTAAAAAAAGTGCTGTAATAACTGACATAACAACGTTTGTTATGGTGTATCTTTGGTGATATGTGACTGAAAGTGGCGTATTTGTGGTGGTGTCGGCTTGTCATATTGTCATAGTCCTACAACCCGTGTGTTCTGTCAGACACGTTTGACATTCAGATCGCCTGCTGCATGATCTGACGGCCAGTTTCACATGGAGCAGCCTGCCGATGTGTCCTGTGTGCGGCCACTGCAGCCCGGCTGTGTGCACTCAGATGTGGCTGTCCACCCCCATGTGATCATGTCTGTAAATACATATCAGCAAGTCATGCAAGTGTGCTCTTTCACAGGGCACTCTCTGTCTTTTGGCCACTGGTGTGCATGAATACTTGTCGCGACAGGTCTACAAGGCGTTGGAGGCAGCTCTGATTTTTCACAAATGGCATGCAATTCCTCCTTCGTGCGCTAGTCGGCTTCAATCATGTTATGTGTGAAGGGGCTCTTAAGGATGCTCCAATTTTGGTTCAAAAAAAGTGATGCAAATTACTGCTTGCACTAATAGGATAAATAAGTAAAATGTTTGTTACAGTGTTGAATGCTTGGCCTGCATAGTAAAGGTCAAACCATGTCAACATCCATTGGATTCAATGACAAGTTATCATGTAACATGATCATTAACCACAACAGATTTTGCAAACTATTCCTTTCTAAAACCCTATTAGCTCAACCAATATTTTATGACTTTTTACCAAAACTGGAGCAACTTTAACTTTTGACCCCTGTCAAAACTGAAATTGACTTGTGTCACTATTTTTGCTGTTTAACATTTGGTAATAACTAGTCCAAATACCATTTTGGAATCTTTATGATCAGACAAATAATGTGGAATACTTTCCAATATGATTGCAATATTTTTTGTGTGTAATTCTTCATTGTCTCGTACCTGGCTATAGCTACCGCCCTGGTATGGCCATCATACATTTTTGTGTCAGCCATGGTGTACTAGGGCTGATGTGTAAGTGTTGTTTCACACCCTTAAGTGGTACTGAAACCTGCTTTGCCCATGAACAAATATTGATGAAACGTTGATAAACTCAGTGGATAAGGAGATGACCTGCCAACATGTAGACTTGGGTTTGAATCCCGCTCACAAACCTGTGCAGACAGGTTCCTTTGTTGGAATTAAACAATCAAATTTTGCTGGTTTGCACCAGTTCTAAGGCAGCTGCTAGGCTTGTATTGTTTCAGTCCACTAAAAAACGGGAAACAGCCTTGCCTGGGAAAGTAACCTACGTTGCACTGGCATCCCATCCAGGGAGAGCCAGAGTCTCATTGCCTTCACACTACAGAATCCAGAGATAAGCATCAGCACCCACTGGCCCCAGGACCTATAGTTTATAGGGCTTACTAACTATTTTGGCACCTGGCTAGCTGCAAAAAAAAGTGTACATAAATATACAAATGCTCATTCACATGTTGATTTGTGATCGTTAGAGTAAAGACAAACTAACGTCATAGATTTGAGAGGGAAAAAAATGAAATTTTAAAAGTTTTAATGCTGTATATATATATATATATATATATATATATATATTGCTGCAGGGCCAACCATTCAGAATTAAACAAAATTAGTTGCCAAATTGTGAGCCTTAAACCCAAATTATGTAGGCTGTGTGATCAATAATATCACATATTAGTGTTTCATGGCACTGGAGCCAAAGTTTGATTTCATTCCATCAAGTTTGGCCTAAATCAGATATTTTATTTACTCACAGGCAAACACACAGGACCAAAAACAATCCTCCAGCATGCACCACCATGCAAAATGCTGAATAATTAGTAATGATGAGAAAATGTGCTGACTTTGTTGGCAAATAGTTTGATAACTATACAGTTTGTGTATTATCTTGTTCTCTTGCAACTGTGGGTTTGACCAATTTTGAATTTTTGCTTGGTGAATTAAACATTAATATTCTTGCTGCGGTCAATTGTTACATCATTTTCTGCTATCAGTTAAAAAAGTAAACTCATGGGGAAAGCCACAGTGAAGTTATAACAGGTGCCACTGGATGGAGCCAATGTTTTCTAAGGAAGAGAAAGATCAAATTAACCAGATACTTATCTGGCTGCAAAATGGAACTTCTAAATTCTATCTTTATTTCTCAGTGGATCTGCTACAATATTTCTGGAGCAGAACTTTCCAAAGTCTCACTCATATCTGTGGAAAAACCTGAACTAATACAACCGCATGTCTATTTCTTCCCATCAGTGTGTGGCTCCTTTGATGGTGTCCACCAACATGACCAAAAATGTCAAGGTTAACTGCTTCATAAAGACTGCTACAAGCTTCGTCTGTGAGGCGCTGAAAACTGTGGGTCACTCCAGCTACACCAGCGGCTGCCTTTCACACGCACTGCAGGTCAGAGCTTTGACAGACTGTGATGACTACATCATCATCAGCTGCCGAAGCAGCTTAACGTCTCTGTGCCTTTCTCCTGCAGAATGCTGCTCTCAGAATCCTGCTGCCAGACTGGCTGCGCATGTCATCATTCCTGATCAGAAAACTGCACAACTTTGCAACAATAAGATCTTGTGAAAAAGAGTTGTACAGTGGGAAACAAAAGTCCATTGAGAAGGAGTGAGCACTGTGGAAGTGTGTTTCTTTGTGGATGATAATGATGTACAGTGAATGAAGCTCATCATTTATATAGACTTTTCGACCTGGGTTTTTTTTTCCATGTTTTTGAGTTCAGCTAATAATAATAATTTTAATTGGTCCAGTATTCAGTTACACCACAAACACCATCACAGGCTAAACAACTATATACACTGTAGTGCACTGTAAGGTACAGGGCAAACTAAAACTCTAAGTTAACAGCTTCTGGTCACCACGGAATATAGTGGGGCATCATAGCAAAACAACTGTTCATTTTGTGATAAAAGCATGGAATATGGCACACATATTCTAAATTAGCTAATGTTTATTTTCAGATATGGAGCCATCCTGGAGCTGACCTCGAATGAGCTACAGGGGTCAAAAAAGAATTACACAGGGGTCAACATTTAAAAAGGCTCCAATCATGTTGAAAACTATACCACATTATGTCTGATCATAATCATTTCAAACAGGTACAGTTACCCCTCTACACACAACTCATTCCAAGCTGACAGTAACAGACTTGCGCTTCTGCTTACAACAGGAACAAACTCCTCGTCTTCAAATTAATTCTTACATTTCACAGACATGCAAATTCATCTACATTTTTTATTAAATCATATAAATACATAATGAAATGATTCTGATCATTTCTTTTAGCTGTACTTTCTGCCATAGACGTGCTTTACAAATATTGAATTACTATTACATAATAAGTTACAAATGGTACATTTGACATACTCAAATGATCAACTAACTAATAATAATTTATAACATCCTCTGCTAGAGGAGTGTCTGGACTTTAGGAAGTATTTCTTATTGACTAATTAACCCAGGTGAACATCATAAACAGACAAAGCACATGCATGCTGAGATCTCTTTAACAGGCATTTTGTGTGCGTTTAAAGATTATTAATGCTGTTAACTACAACAATACAGTGGAAGAATGCAAACATATTTTAAACATATGCAAAATTAATTGTTATAAGATAAAAAATTTTACTTTACTAGCCTATTTATTTCACTTTACTATTTTTACTAGTCTGATTAGAATTATTTTAACAAATGCTAAAGAAAAAGACAAAACCAATCCATGTAACTGAGAAGGGTGCACTTTCTACAGCCTACACTCACGGGTACAAAATGCAAAAATCCCAAGTATTTTCATATAGGCACATACACCAGCAAAAAATACATTGTCATTTTAAGTTCAATGTATTTTAACAGCAAAAGACAATTTTCTTAACTGCATGGGACACATCAGTGACAACTCACTTCAGCTTTGGCCAAAAGTCTTTGGATCATTTGGTCCAGTAAACTGCAAAGATTTCAGAAAGCAGCAAAAAGCAATGAAAAAATATAGTAAAATAAGGAAGACTAGATGTGCTCTAACACATTAACAGACAATGAAGCTGGAAAATAGTTTTTACAGTAGTCTTTTTGTCACCAAACGTCATTCAAACTCATTCCATCCCTGAGGCCACAATATAAATTACAGGCATTTACTGTCTCCGTAACCCGTATTTCTCAAAACAAACAGTTTGTGTTCTGCAGCCTTTGACACGTTAAAACTTGTCATTTTAGTAAAGCTGAAGTAGGTAGGAGTTGATATCAGTACAATCATACACAAACATTATTCCTGTGTTGTGTGAAGCGCCTTAAGATGATTTTATCGTGAGTTGGCACCATACAAATTCATAAATTTGATTTTGATTTGATTTCCTCATATTCTTGGCTTAATCAACAAGCCACTTCAAGTACACAAAAACAGGCAATTGTGCTCTTTAATGCTGCACTCCCATGTTTTTTAAGCAGCAGTGAAATAACTGTACAAAAAGTTGTCACACCTTAGTACCCTCTTTTCTGTATTGTTATTTTTTTGTATATAACTGGACTTTATACTAACATAAATACAGTCATTTAGGACATTTTCATGCCGATTATCAAAGTGTAAATGCACACACTCACAGTTCAGTGCATGTGACTGGTGTGACACCATGAATCAATAGTGTTGGACCTAAATTATTGGTCAGTGCTTCCAGCTGAGACAGATACTGCTGTGACTGGCTGCTAGCCGCTGGAGGACGAGGCAAATACAAGAAGCGGACAGCAGCTGTGGAGCTGTGCTCCATCAACAAGCTGTTCATGGCCAACAAGAAGCCTTCGGAGAGTGATGACATTGCTTCTCCTGAGCTCTCCTTCGCCTGAGTGTGATGCTGGACCACTGAGTCCCAGGGCACGATCTTTATAGACGCCCTGATCCTCAGCTTCCTGAGCAACTCGCGAAATGTCTCCTCATTCACCACCCAGCCCTGGTCGCTGGACTCGGTTTCTACATTTAAAAAGATTCTCATTCTCGCATTGCGCCACTTGTTGGACATGTTCAGCACGCAGGCCATTTGCAGCAGGAAGAGGCTGCACACGTCCTCATAATCACGGCTGCCTGGCTGTAATAAGTTGAGAGGCCATACATCAATAGTCCGCTCTGACCCGTCAACTTTGCTGTCCTTGCCCTCTCCTTCTAACTGGAAGAAATGGCGGCCAAGGCACACGTTTTTGTTCATTTTAATCGTGTCAGAAATGATTCCTACGTACTCCTCAGGCAACAGCCAGCGTGGGCTCTCCACGTGTCGGACAGGAGGGAAGTGAGCCTGCAGCGAAGGCAGGTCAACTCCAAAATTACACTCTCCTTCACTTTTTGGTCCCACTGATGAGTCACAGAAGGCAGAATCTTGAAGGAAAAAGTCGTCAGGAGTACAGTTGTCATAGAAACCCAAAACCAAAGTGTTGGGCTTCATTCCACCTGGTAGAAAGATACAGGAAAAAAAAAGTGCACAAGACACATTAATGATAGATTTAGTAGCTCTATAATTCTGAGCATTTTCACAGGAATGAATGCAGGTCGGGGAACGTCTAGTGCATGAGTGTAGCAGAGCTCACCGAGGCCCGTGATTCGCAACAGATGCTGTGTTCCTTGTCTGACTGAAGGAGAGAGCGTCAGGTCTACGAAGGCCTTCACGCCAAGCTTATCAACAAGGCTCAACCAGAAGTTATACTGCTGCTGCACCGGGTCAGACGGGAAGGAATCTGAAACACAACAACACACAAATATAATACAGAGACACAACTCATCACACATAATAATAGGAGTATTTGTATAGCACTTTCAAAAATAACTTTTGAAGCACTTGACTAATTCCACACAAATAATATCTAAATTCTGGGACTGATCGTGAAGCAAATAACTAGTTGCCAGTGACCACATGAGTATCCTGTCTGTTATTTTACTGCTGAGAAAAGATGTTCTGTGAGTTGTTAGTTCCGGCCGATTGGTTCTGCTTGCTCTTTCTCTCTCTGAGGTGCAGCGCTGTGACTCTCTCGCAGATGGCTGCTGTGGAGTGGAACATCCTACTTGTGGTCCCCTGTCCGAGCATGTGGCTTGACTGAACTTGCATAACAGAGATCTTTATCACCTGAGACGTGTTCTAGATGGAAACTGCTAATGGATGATACTACAACCAAACTCTTTTCATTTTTGTTTTGCATGTTTGAAAATTCTTTGTTGTATTTTGTTTATTTGATCTCCCTTACTGTCAGAAAGGCCTAAGCAATGGGTCAAATCAAAATCAAATCAATTTAATTTATATAGCGCCAAATCACAACAAACAGTTGCCCCAAGGCGCTTCATATTGCAAGGCAAAGCCATACAATAATTACAGAAAAATCCCAACTGTCAAAACGACCCCCTGTGAGCAAGCACTTGGCAACAGTGGGAAGGAAAAACTCCCTTTTAACAGGAAGAAACCTCCAGCAGAACCAGGCTCAGGGAGGGGCAGTCTTCTGCTGGGACTGGTTGGGGCTGAGGGAGAGAACCAGGAAAAAGACATGCTGTGGAGGGGAGCAGAGATCAATCACTAATGATTAAATGCAGAGTGGTGCATACAGAGCAAAAAGAGAAAGAAACACTCAGTGCATCATGGGAACCCCCCAGCAGTCTAAGTCTATAGCAGCATAACTAAGGGATGGTTCAGGGTCACCTGATCCAGCCCTAACTATAAGCTTTAGCAAAAAGGAAAGTTTTAAGCCTAATCTTAAAAGGAGAGAGGGTGTCTGTCTCCCTGATCTGAACTGGGAGCTGGTTCCAGAGGAGAGGAGCCTGAAAGCTGAAGGCTCTGCCTCCCATCCTACTCTTACAAACCCTAGGAACTACAAGTAAGCCTGCAGTCTGAGAGCGAAGCGCTCTATTGGGATGATATGGTACTATGAGGTCCCTAAGATAAGATGGGACCTGATTATTCAAAACCTTATAAGTAAGAAGAAGAATTTTAAATTCTATTCTAGAATTAACAGGAAGCCAATGAAGAGAGGCCAATATGGGTGAGATATGCTCTCTGCTTCTAGTCCCTGTCACTACTCTAGCTGCAGCATTTTGAATTAACTGAAGGCTTTTCAGGGAACTTTTAGGACAACCTGATAATAATGAATTACAATAGTCCAGCCTAGAGGAAATAAATGCATGAATTAGTTTTTCAGCATCACTCTGAGACAAGACCTTTCTAATTTTAGAGATATTGCGCAAATGCAAAAAAGCAGTCCTACATATTTGTTTAATATGCGCACTGAATGACATATCCTGATCAAAAATGACTCCAAGATTTCTCACAGTATTACTAGAGGTCAGGGTAATGCCATCCAGAATAAGGATCTGGTTAGACACCATGTTTCTAAGATTTGTGGGGCCAAGTACAATAACTTCAGTTTTATCTGAGTTTAAAAGCAGGAAATTAGAGGTCATCCATGTCTTTATGTCTGTAAGACAATCCTGCAGTTTAGCTAATTGGTGTGTGTCCTCTGGCTTCATGGATAGATAAAGCTGAGTATCATCTGCGTAACAATGAAAATTTAAGCAATGCTGTCTAATAATACTGCCTAAGGGAAGCATGTATAAAGTGAATAAAATTGGTCCTAGCACAGAACCTTGTGGAACTCCATAATTAACCTTAGTCTGTGAAGAAGATTCCCCATTTACATGAACAAATTGTAATCTATTAGATAAATATGATTCAAACCACCGCAGCGCAGTGCCTTTAATACCTATGGCATGCTCTAATCTCTGTAATAAAATTTTATGGTCAACAGTATCAAAAGCAGCACTGAGGTCTAACAGAACAAGCACAGAGATGAGTCCACTGTCTGAGGCCATAAGAAGATCATTTGTAACCTTCACTAATGCTGTTTCTGTACTATGATGAATTCTAAACCCTGACTGAAACTCTTCAAATAGACCATTCCTCTGCAGATGATCACTTAGCTGTTTTACAACTACCCTTTCAAGAATTTTTGAGAGAAAAGGAAGGTTGGAGATTGGCCTATAATTAGCTAAGATAGCTGGGTCAAGTGATGGCTTTTTAAGTAATGGTTTAATTACTGCCACCTTAAAAGCCTGTGGTACATAGCCAACTAATAAAGATAGATTGATCATATTTAAGATCAAAGCATTAAATAATGGTAGGGCTTCCTTGAGCAGCCTGGTAGGAATGGGGTCTAATAGACATGTTGATGGTTTGGAGGAAGTAACTAATTAAAATAACTCAGACAGAACAATCGGAGAGAAAGAGTCTAACCAAATACCGGCATCACTGAAAGCAGCCAAAGAGAACGATATGTCTTTGGGATGGTTATGAGTAATTTTTTCTCTAATAGTTAAAATTTTATTAGCAAAGAAAGTCATGAAGTCATTACTAGTTAAAGTTAAAGGAATACTCGGCTCAATAGAGCTCTGAGTCTGGTCTGCTTGAGGTTTCTTCCTCAAAAACACTTGAAGGAGTTTTCCCTCATCACTACTGCCTACATGCTTGCTCAGGAGGGTTGGTAAGGTTAGAAGGTTGTGAAACTCCTCGGGCTGACGCACCATATAAATAAATTTAATTAATAGTAGAAATATCATGAACATAGGTATTGTAAGAAATATAAAAATTGAATTACAGAACTTTAAAACATTCCATTTTTTAAATTACAGGTATACAGTTATGAATAATGAATAGCATAATTTAAGACACGGACTGCAATATTTTCTAAGAGACAATTAAATCTGTTTGGAGTTTAGACTTCAAAAGATTCAACAGAATCAAACAACTATTCCATAATAAATAAATAAATAAAAAACAAGGCTTATACCCCCATCACACATACTCCGATTGAGGCCGAATGGCGTCACAATGATGCATCCGGTGACAATTGGGAAATACTGAGGTGCGGGCCGAAGGCCAATGGATGGCAGACTGTGAACATCTACAAATTTGGTCCCATTCACTCAGCTGTCCTGAGTGTGTTGCACATATTCAAAACACTCTTGGCACCATTGAGATGCCACGCACATATGATGACGGGCTATATGCAGTTTTTGCGTCATCTGATCGCAGTGTACATATTCTGACAGCATCAAAACAGCATCTGAAATGATCTGATTGCAGTTGATCGAGCTCTGACATCGCTCGGTCACAGCGAAGCCTGCCGACATGTTGTGCCACGTTTGTCCACCTCCACTGGACCCCGGCCAGGGAGGGCAAAGGAAATGTTGATATCTAATAACGTATGTGGCACTGTATGCGTGTCAGAGGCTCAGTGCAGCGACACAACCCAGCTGAATGGGATGTCACCGCTGTAACGAACGTATTATTACATGTTCACCTCCTAAATCTGTAGCAGGTATGATGTGGAAATATTTCCTCAGCCCATGACAATAAAAATACACACGCAAAATATACACAGGTGCACAGCTGAGTGCATCTGGCCACACATTGGCATGCTGCTTGGATCACTTGTTCTACGCATGTACTCCATCATATGAGACACACACACACACACACACACATCTGCCAGCGCACCCTCCTCCTGATGAGAGGTCAGTTTAGCGCTGAGAATGTGAGGACGAGTGGAGATTTGATTATGTGAGTGGGTGAGTGACAGCTCCAGTGCCATCTGACTGTTGTCTGAAATATGTTTGGGCAGCATCCTGCAGGTGTGCACAAGGCAGTCCGGATGCGTTCTGACACGGCTGACCGTGCCTCTTTCCCTCCCGACTGTGTCCGGATCATAACCATAGTTGCTGTGTCGGCCTGGTTCCTGCACATTCTTGCTATGTGTGGCAGGGGCTTAAGACATATAGCCTACTGCCTTCTTTTTTCACATTTGCATCAGAGCAGAACACTGCAGCATTAGAGTGCAAAACAAGCTGTTTCAAACAACTAAACGTAACCTACTTCCCAAATGTTGAATGTTTAGAGAAACAGCCCCATAATTGGCCTCCTTAGCTGTTGTGTCTTCATTGTGGTAAAGAACCACCGGCTACAAGCAAAAATGTATCCTGTGATGTAATAATTCTGCAAGTTTTAGCCGATTCATCCATCCATTTTCTATCGCTTTATCCGGAGTCGGGTCGCGGGGGCAGCAGCTCAAGCAAAGCCGTCCAGACCTCCCGATCCACGCACACTTCCCCCAGCTCCTCCGGGGGAACCCCAAGGCGTTCCCAAGCCAGCCGAGAGATGTAGTCCCTCCAGCGTGTCCTGGGTCTTCCCCGGGGCCTCCTCCCAGTGGGACGTGCCCGGAACACCTCTCCAGTGAGGCGTCCAGGGGGCATCCAGAAAAGATGCCCGAGCCACCTCAACTGACTCCTTTCGACATGGAGGAGCAGCAGCTCGACTCCGAGCTCCTCCCGAGTGACCGAGCTCCTCACCCTATCTCTAAGGGAGCACCCAGCCACCCTGCGGAGGAAACTCATCTCGGCCGCTTGTACTTGCGGCGGTGCCGCATGGTGCAAAGCAACGCTGTGATGAAGCCTCACGGGACATGTTCTGGCATGTCCAGGCACATTCACAATTTCTCGGATAATCACTCGATGGAAAAACCACCGACAGCTGTCTGAACGCCATCTTAAAGCCGTCCTGTGAGACCAAAACGGAGGTGGTTTTGCCTCGCTCCAGTAGCGAAACCATCGTGACGCGTGAAGCCTCAGCTCGGCTTTCCATGACAAAATCTCTTGTTAAAAGTGAAATCTGCCGGAAAATGGTTGATGTCCAGCTCTTGTGATAACCAGAGAAATGGCACACGATGGTCACGGATCCAGACAGCCATCCATTTAGAAATGAAATGGTCGTTCAGCCTGTCGATGGCAGCTTCGGAGCGCGGCGCGCCCCACAGCCACTGGGGGCCATCCTTAAAGTGACAGTAACACTCCTTATTCTCTACCAAGCCCGTAACATTTTCACCGAAAGCCAGAAAAATTTTTCTAATGGTTTCCAGCTGCCAGTCTCTAACAGTTTCTGAAAAAATTCTGATGGAAAAAAAGCCCAAATCATTCCGCCATTTCCTGACAATGAAAATCCGACGAGGGGGCTGGACCACTCCTCACTCAAAGCCTGCTCACAGGCGAATGACGCAACCGACAGGCGTGGAAAACTCACGCATGCGCACGAGGGTTCAAGCTTGTCTGACGCAATCACACGTGATTTAAATCCATATGGTTTTTGAAAAAAATAATAAGGTCGGATACTTTTCTAATAGACCTCGTATCTATGTATATGTACAATGACAATAAAGGCTCTATTCTATTTATCTCCTCCCAACCACCACCAAAAAATTATCCGGCGGGGGTGAAATCACATGTCAGGAGTGGTCCCGCAAGAGTTAAGAGACTTTGGCAAGATAAATTACATTTTGGAACTTGCAGCATCACTGTATTAATAACCTAAGTGGATGTATTTTTGACCCTGTGTGTATAATTTTGACCTTGTGTTGATTATAGAAAACTCAAAGTAAAACATGAAACAAATTCTTGTTGTGTTTTTCCCCTCTATTTGAGACATTTTCAACAATTAGTCTGCCCCAGAAAAGAACAGTTCAAAGAAATAACTGAAAATTCCATACTGTCACAAGATTCAACACCATGAGGAGTATGTGTAAACTTCTGGCCAAAACTGACACTGTTTCAGCTGTCCAACAAAGCATGAACAAGTGGAGTGCAGAGGATAAAGGCTATTTCCTCTCTTTATTCAAGAGGGTACGAATGTTATCACCACTTTGTTCAAGAGCATGATCTTTCAATTTGAGAGCATGATTTATTAATTTCACTTGTTTGCCAAGACCCAGCATGTCTTCCTTATGTAGAACTTCTTATTTTTGTATCCAGCTTTAAGGTACATTACTGCCAAATTCTGCTTCAAAGTGCAGATCAGAAATTAAGTAATTCAGATCTGTAAAATAATGGACTGCATTTATATAGCGCTTTTTCATCTGAATCAGATGCTCACCTTCACCCCGATGTCAGGGTGCTGCCATACAAGGCGCTCACTACACACTGGGAGCAATAGGAGATTAAAGGCCTTGCCCAAGGGCCCTTAGTGATTTTCTGTATACAGGAGTGGCTTGTCATGTGTGCAGACTGTACCATTTAGTGGCATACTGTAGATGAAACTGTAGTATTTTTTCATTTAGAAGTTGCTTCGAAATACGAGGTCTGTTACAAAAGTATGGGACCTTTTTATTTTTTGCAAAAACCTGACGGATTTGAATCACGTGTGCTTGCATGAGCCAACCTTGAACCTTTGTGCGCATGCGTGAACTTTTTCACGCCTGTCGATTGCGTCATTTGCTGGTAAGCAGCCTTTGTGTGAAGTCGTGTGTAGTGAGCTCGGCAGATTTTCATTGCAAGGAAAATGGTGGAACGACTGGAGCAGCACTGAATAAAATTTTGCCAGAAACTGGGCGACAGCCAGGTGGAAACCATTCGGAAGATTCAGACGGCTTTTGGTGACGATGCTATGGCCATCACACAGATTAAGGAGCAGTACAACCGGTTTAAAGACGTCCGCATAACGGTGGAGAGTGAGCCGTGCTCCGGTCGGCCATCAACATGCTGAAATGACCAGATCATTTCCAAAGTGAACGCTGTGGTGATGTGGGACTGTCGTGTGACTATCCGAGAAATTGTGGAAGAGGTGGACATCAGCAATTTTCGGCACATTCCACTGTGACAGAAGATTTGGTCATGAAAAGAGTGGCGGTGAAATTCGTGCCGAAGCTGACGGCGGAGCAAAAGCACCTTCATGCTGAAGTCTCACAGGACATGCTGGACTCCGGTCTGAATCTTCTGAATGGTTTCCACCTGGCTGTCGCCCAGTTTCTGGCAAAATCTGATTCAGTAGCGCTGCTCCAGTCGTTCCACCATTTTCCTTGCAATGAAAATCCGCCGGGAGCACTACACACGTCCTCACACAAAGGCTGCTTACCAGCAAATGACACAATCGACAGGCATGAAAATGTTCACGCATGCGCACGAAGGTTCAAGGTTTGCTCATGCAAGCACACATGATTCAAATCCATCAGATTTTTGCAAAAAATAAAAAGGTCTGAAAGTTTTCTAACAGACCTCGTATAAGTCATAGGACCAGCAAAACAGGTTTAACAAAATAAATAAATACAAATAACCAGTGATTCCACTGGCCACTGGGACAAATATGGAAACTGAGGAAGTGAGATATACGAGCTGCATTGCACTGTAGATCCTTGCCGTTCATTAGCCTAACAAATGACTACATTATTATCCAGTATGTACTCTCAAGTTTGAAACTTTGCACCTAGCAGGAATGGACATCCATGTGCCACGCCAGGTCAACAATCTTGGATTTGCAATGCAACTGATTTCCTCTACAGACAGTTTCAGTGGTTTCACTTCAAGGGAGGTGCTACCAGAAAGAAAAATAATTTTAAAAGGGGAACAATTTGGTATTGTTAGTTACAGATGGACAGTACAGGCCATTCACAGAGACTTACCCAGATCTCCGAGTTGCACGTGGCCCAGCACATACAGCCCTCCCTTCTTCAGCTGGTTGACAAACAGGATGAGCTGAGAGGAAGAGCGGGGATTGGCCACCATTAACAACACCTGAGGCCTCCAGAACTTCACGTGGTCTTTCCTCACATCCAGCATTAATAGATACTTGCGCACCTAAAACACAGTGACGAAATGATGACAGCACCCCTAACAATCTCTACTGCATGTGTGATTTTGCTTGAGTGGCTGCGGTAGATACCTGATGGAAAATGAGAGCCTGGCTGATGTAGCCCCAGCTACTGGTAGGCACCCTGTAGTGGAGGAATAGGAGGAGCAGCAGGAGGAGAACGATGCTGGCTGAGGAGTACACAGGATTAATAACAAACATCATCACCAAACAGCTCAAAATACCCAGCAGGCAGGTGTGCCAGGAGAACAGCTGGAAGGTGGGTCTGTTCAAGACACAGAGGGGAGGGGGGAGGAAAATAAGCTGATTAGACTCAAAGCAAGTGAGACAGGTGGAATATAAAAATAAAAGGTGGCAGTTTGGGGGAAAAAAAAAAGGGAGGTTATTTTAATGTCTCACCGAATCACACACTCAGACTAAATGGATGAAGTTTTTGATCAGCAGGATTTTTCTTGCAGATGCGACACTAAGATTTGTGGTTTGCTTTGGTACGAGTTTGTTCTCCCAGTGATTATGTGCACAATGAAGATGATTCTCAAGCCAAACAAGAAACTACTGTCAATGCTGCAGGATTCCAATCGTGGCATTTTATGGTTCTTCATTGTTGAGAGAACACTCCATGGGAAAGTTCCTTAATGATTCTGTAGAATATGATTGTTTTTATTAAACGTATTAGCAATCACGTGATATTCGGCATATTTGGTGGTGCCCATCAAAGCAGGAAGTATTATTTTTTATAATCTTACATCAGTTGTTGGCATACTATACATTAAATCAAATCAATTTTATTTATATAGCGCCAAATCACAACAAACAGTTGCCCCAAGGCGCTTTATATTGTAAGGCAAAGCCATACAATAATTACAGAAAAACCCCAACGGTCAAAACGACCCCCTGTGAGCAAGCACTTGGCGACAGTGCGAAGGAAAAAAAACTCCCTTTTAACAGGAAGAAACCTCCAGCAGAACCAGGCTCAGGGAGGGGCAGTCTTCTGCTGGGACTGGTTGGGGCTGAGGGAGAGAACCAGGAAAAAGACATGCTGTGGAGAGGAGCAGAGATCAATCACTAATGATTAAATGCAGAGTGGTGCATACAGAGCAAAAAGAGAAAGAAACACTCAGTGCATCATGGGAACCCCCCAGCAGTCTAAGTCTATAGCAGCATAACTAAGGGATGGTTCAGGGTCACCTGATCCAGCCCTAACTATAAGCTTTAGCAAAAAGGAAAGTTTTAAGCCTAATCTTAAAAGTAGAGAGGGTGTCTGTCTCCCTGATCCGAACTGGGAGCTGGTTCCACAGGAGAGGAGCCTGAAAGCTGAAGGCTCTGCCTCCCATTCTACTCTTAAAAACCATAGGAACTACAAGTAAGCCTGTAGTCTGAGAGCGAAGTGCTCTATTGGGGTGATATGGTACTATGAGGTCCCTAAGATAAGATGGGACCTGATTATTCAAAACCTTATAAGTAAGAAGAAGAATTTTAAATTCTATTCTAGTACTCTAGCTGCAGCATTTTGAATTAACTGAAGGCTTTTCAAGGAACTTTTAGGACAACCTGATAATAATGAATTACAATAGTCCAGCCTAGAGGAAATAAATGCATGAATTAGTTTTTCTCAGTGTTTCTCACAGTATTACTAGAGGTCAGGGTAATGCCATCCAGAGTAAGGATCTGGTTAGACACCGTGTTTCTAAGATTTGTGGGGCCAAGTACAATAACTTCAGTTTTAACTGAGTTTAAAAGCAGGAAATTAGAGGTCATCCATGTCTTTATGTCTGTAAGACAATCCTGCAGTTTAGCTAATTGGTGTGTGTCCTCTGGCTTCATGGATAGATAAAGCTGGGTATCATCTGCATAACAATGACAATTTAAGCAATGCTGTCTAATAATACTGCCTAAGGGAAGCATGTGTAAAGTGAATAAAATTGGTCCTAGCACAGAACCTTGTGGAACTCCATAATTAACCTTAGTCTGTGAAGAAGATTCTCCATTTACATGAACAAATTGTAATCTATTAGATAAATATGATTCAAACCACCGCAGCGCAGTGCCTTTAATACCTATGGCATGCTCTAATCTCTGTAATAAACTTTTATGGTCAACAGTATCAAAAGCAGCACTGAGGTCTAACAGAACAAGCACAGAGATGAGTCCACTGTCTGAGGCCATAAGAAGATCATTTGTAACCTTCACTAATGCTGTTTCTGTACTATGATGAATTCTAAACCCTGACTGAAACTCTTCAAATAGACCATTCCTCTGCAGATGATCAGTTAGCTGTTTTACAACTACCCTTTCAAGAATTTCTGAGAGAAAAGGAAGGTTGGAGATTGGCCTATAATTGGCCAAGATAGCTGGGTCAAGTGATGGCTTTTTAAGTAATGGTTTAATTACTGCCACCTTAAAAGCCTGTGGTACATAGCCAACTAATAAAGATAGATTGATCATATTTAAGATCAAACCATTAAATAATGGTAGGGCTTCCTTGAGCAGCCTGGTAGGAATGGGGTCTAATAGACATGTTGATGGTTTGGAGGAAGTAACTAATGAAAATAACTCAGACAGAACAATCGGAGAGAAAGAGTCTAACCAAATACCGGCATCACTGAAAGCAGCCAAAAAGAACGATATGTCTTTGGGATGGTTATGAGTAATTTTTTCTCTAATTAAAATTTTATTAGCAAAGAAAGTCATGAAGTCATTACTAGTTAAAGTTAAAGGAATACTCGGCTCAATAGAGCTCTGTGAGTAATACTGTGAGAAATCTTGGAGTCATTTTTGATCAGGATATGTCATTCAAAGCGCATATTAAACAAATATGTAGGACTGCCTTTTTGCATTTACGCAATATCTCTAAAATCAGAAAGGTCTTGTCTCAGAGTGATGCTGAAAAACTAATTCATGCATTTATTTCCTCTAGGCTGGACTATTGTAATTCATTATTATCAGGTTGTCCTAAAAGTTCCCTAAAAAGCCTTCAGTTGGTTCTGAATGCTGCAGCTAGAGTACTGAGAGGGACTAGCAGGAGAGAGCATATCTCACCCGTGTTGGCCTCTCTTCATTGGCTTCCTGTTAATTCTAGAATAGAATTTAAAATTCTTCTTCTTACTTATAAGGTTTTGAATAATCAGGTCCCATCTTATCTTAGGGACCTTGTAGTACCATATTACACCATTAGAGCGCTTCGCTCTCAGACTGCGGGCTTACTTGTAGTTCCTAGGGTTTGTAAGAGTAGAATGGGAGGCAGAGCCTTCAGCTTTCAGGCTCCTCTCCTGTGGAACCAGCTCCCAATTCAGATCAGGGAGACAGATACCCTCTCTACTTTTAAGATTAGGCTTAAAACTTCCTTTTCGCTAAGGCTTATAGTTAGGGCTGGATCGGGTGACCCTGGACCATCCCTTGGTTATGCTGCTTTAGACGTAGATTGTGGGGGGGTTCCCATGATGCACTGTTTCTTTCTCTTTTTGCTCCGTATGCATCACTCTGCATTTAATCATTAGTGATCGATCTCTGCCCCCCTTCACGGCATGTCTTTTTCCTGGTTTTTTCCCCTCAGCCCCAACCAGTCTCAGCAGAAGACTGCCCCTCCCTGAGCCTGGTTCTGCTGGAGGTTTCTTCCTGTTAAAAGGGAGTTTTTTTCTTCCCACTGTTGCCAAGTGCTTGCTCATAGGGGGTCGTTTTGACCGTTGGGGTTTTTCATAATTATTGTATGGCCTTGCCTTACAATATGGAGCGCCTTGGGGCAACTGTTTGTTGTGATTTGGCGCTATATAAGAAAAAAGTTGATTGATTGATTGATTGACTCTTTGTCAGCCTGGCTACAGTGCTGAAAAGAAACCTGGGGTTGTTCTTATTTTCTTCAATTAGTGATGAGTAGTAAGATGTCCTAGCTTTACGGAGGGCTTTTTTTTATAGAGCAACAGACTCTTTTTCCAGGCTAAGTGAAGATCTTCTAAATTAGTGAGACGCCATTTCCTCTCCAACTTACGGGTTATCTGTTTTAAGCTGCGAGTTTGTGAGTTATACCACGGAGTCAGGCACTTCTGATTTAAGGCTCTCTTTTTCAGAGGAGCTACAGCATCCAAAGTTGTCCTCAATGAGGATATAAAACTATTGACGAGATAATCTATCTCACTCACAGAATTTAGGTAGCTACTCTGCCCTGTGATGGTATATGGCATTGGAGAACATAAAGAAGGAATCATATCCTTAAACCTAGTTACAGCGCTTTCTGAAAGACTTCTACTGTAATGAAACTTATTCCCCACTGCTGGGTAGTCCATCAGAGTAAATGTAAATGTTATTAAGAAATGATCAGACAGAAGGGGGTTTTCAGGGAATACTGTTAAGTCTTCAATTTCCATACCATAAGTCAGAACAAGATCTAAGGTATGATTAAAGTGGTGGGTGGACTCATTTACATTTTGAGCAAAGCCAACTGAGTCTAATAATAGATTAAATGCAGTGCTGAGGCTGTCATTCTCAGCATCTGTGTGGATGTTAAAATCGCCCACTATAATTATCTTATCTGAGCGAAGCACTAAGTCAGACAAAAGGTCCGAAAATTCACAGAGAAACTCTCAGTAACGACCAGGTGGACGATAGATAACAACAAATAAAACTGGTTTTTGGGACTTCCAATTTGGATGGACAAGACTAAGAGTCAAGCTTTCAAATGAATTAAAGCTCTGTCTGGGTTTTTGATTAATTAATAAGCTGGAGTGGAAGATTGCTGCTAATCCTCCGCCTCGGCCCGTGCTACGAGCATTCTGGCAGTTAGTGTGACTCGGGGGTGTTGACTCATTTAAACTAACATATTCATCCTGCTGTAACCAGGTTTCTGTAAGGCAGAATAAATCAATATGTTGATCAATTATTATATCATTTACTAACAGGGACTTAGAAGAGAGAGATCTAATGTTTAATAGACCACATTTAACTGTTTTAGTTTGTGGTGCAGTTGAAGGTGCTATATTATTTTTTCTTTTTGAATTTTTATGCTTAAATATATTTTTGCTGGTTATTGGTGGTCTGGGAGCAGGCACCGTCTCTACGGGGATGGGGCAATGAGGGGATGGCAGGGGGAGAGAAGCTGCAGAGAGGTGTGTAAGACTACAACTCTGCTTCCTGGTCCCAACCCTGGATAGTCACGGTTTGGAGGATTTAAGAAAATTGGCCAGATTTCTAGAAATGAGAGCTGCTCCATCCAAAGTGGGATGGATGCCGTCTCTCCTAACAAGACCAGGTTTTCCCCAGAAGCTTTGCCAATTATCTATGAAGCCCACCTCATTTTTTGGACACCACTCAGACAGCCAGCAATTCAAGGAGAACATGCGGCTAAACATGTCACTCCCGGTCCGATTGGGGAGGGGCCCAGAGAAAACTACAGAGTCCGACATTGTTTTTGCAAAGTTACACACCGATTCAATGTTAATTTTAGTGACCTCCGATTGGTGTAACCGGGTGTCATTACTGCCGACGTGAATTACAATCTTACCAAATTTACGCTTAGCCTTAGCCAGCAGTTTCAAATTTCCTTCAATGTCACCTGCTCTGGCCCCCGGAAGACAATTGACTATGGTTGCTGGTGTCGCTAACTTCACATTTCTCAAAACAGAGTCGCCAATAACCAGAGTTTGTTCCTCGGCGGGTGTGTCGCCGAGTGAGGAAAAATGGTTAGAGATGTGAACGGGTTGGCGGTGTACACGGGGCTTCTGTTTAGGACTACGCTTCCTCCTCACAGTCACCCAGTCGGCCTGCTTTCCCGGCTGCTCGGGATCTGCCGGAGGGACCCTTACCAAAAAATAGTACTGATAAGTATATAAAAAGTAAACTAGAAGTATACTTGAAACATACTTGCATATACTACTTTTTGGTAAGGGGAAACTAACGGCGGCTAAGCTACCTTGGTCTGCACCGACTACAGGGGCCTGGCTAGCTGTAGGATTTTCCAAGGTTGCGGAGCCGAGTCTCCAATTCGCCCAGCCTGGCCTCCAAAGCTACGAATAAGCTACACTTATTACAAGTACCATTACTGCTAAAGGAGGCCGAGAAATAACTAAACATTTCACACCCAGAGCAGAAAAGTGCGGGAGAGACAGGAGAAGCCGCCATGCTAAACCGGCTAAGAGCTAGTAGCTGCGCTAAGCTAGCGGATTCCTAAAAACACACAAAGTGAATAATGTGTAACTAATTTAGAGGTGATTCAGCAGAGGGAGTGCTTTAGTTAAGGCACGTGAAGATTACACTGTGAAACAAATCGTTATCTAGTTAACTAGAGCAATCTAACTGCGCAGATATATACATATACATAAATACAACTTGCTTACTGTAGGTATCTGTGACAAGTTTGTCCTTGCTAATAATGTGATTTGTTTAATGTATGAAAGAAGTTTATGTTTCCCTGTTCTGGTGACAGCAAAAATGCAGTTGAGTGTCTTAGTCCATCCCAGCAAGGTTGTGCAGGCAATAACTCAAAAACAATAAACACTAATCATATTGAAATTCATGAAATTAAGAGACCACATACAGGACGAGACACACTGGGGAGACTCAATCAGTTGTGAGTTTTTGGCCATCCAGTTCCCGTTGGCTGAAAGATTTGCATTTAAATTCAATGTAAAGACTACAGCAGATCTGCATGCATGTAAACCCTCCATACCAGTAGATGGTGGTAGTCTGTGTATGTCATTCAGAAAATGAACCCAGATTTACACTGTATAGAAGGGCGCAGGTACACGTCACTTCCACTGAAGTGGCAAATCCAAAGATGAGAATTTCTACATCCACGACTGGCGGCCCACTGAAAATGCGCTTGGGCTGCATTGATTGTCCATTGAAATCCGCTGGTTTGGTTTTGTCTCTAGCTTACTTCTAACAGCTAGCTGGTAGCTATCATTGCCTGAAGTGATGAGATTTATACACCAAGCTGACCTGAAATGAACCATTGTACATTCAATTGAATTTATTGACAAGTCCTTTGAAAAGTGACCAAATTACATGTATTTGTGCTGAGTTTGGCGATGTTTTCAGCGGCCAAAAATGCCCACCAGAGGGCGCTCTGGCAAAGTCTGTGCCCTCCTAATACAAAACAGCGTTTATTCACCATTTCTACCACACTCCCACTTGTCACTGAAAGCTTTCATGGTCACTGAAAGCTTTTGACACATCAAACTCTTGATATAAACACTGTACGGTGTGTGCCCTCTTGACAATGTCATTTGGTTTTGTCACTTCAGTTTCTCTTTTTGTGCACTGATTCATTAAAAAGCTGAATAGCTAATCAAAGTGCACTCTCTTGCAACATGTTTAATCGATGAAAAAGCAGGGGCTGCTAGACGTTAACAAGGGCAGAGGTACTTGACACACAGAGCAGACTCTTGTGATCGACTCCCAATGAGGCTAGACGGTTAACATCAGCTCGGTGCGCCTCCTCCTTCATGAGGATGAAGTGCTTAAATGGTGGTGAGGTGACACAACACATCAATTGAAAAAGCAACTTTGTTTTGTCTAGGTAATTCCCCATATACTTTTCTTATGGAAAAATAGAAACAGATGTGTTTGAACTTGAATGTAACTTGTGTGTCACCTACTGAACACTAGGAGCACCGGCACCCACTTTCATGTGAGCCTCTGCTAACAAGATAGCAAATGTGAGGAGAAACATGACGCCACTTTTGCCACATGTGCAAATATGGGACAAAATATGACAGAATTGGAACACAAAATTGGAATTAAAGAACAGATAGATCTAGCTGGTGGAGAATATGCCAAAATGTTTGTTTGGTACTGCAAATTAGTGATGGCAACGTCAAAACACTGTTCTGAAACATTTCAAAACATCCCTATTTTGGAATATTGTTGTCAACAACTACTAGTAAAGGTCTTGCTGAGGAGTCAAGTTAAATAAAGTACAAACACATCAAGTATAAGCACTGCACGTGCGTTAGTCTGTGTGAAGGTGAGTCTATTTGGCCTGCTATTGCTAGATACCTTGAGATGTCCAAGTCTGTCTCAGCAATGCCCTCCCTCAGGAAACACAAGGGGTAATTGAGAGGTTTTGAGCCTGACCCAGAAACAGTAGTGTGTGGGTCTCCATCTTTTGCATTCTGAGAAACAAACATTTCTTAAGCATGTGTGAAGTTTTAACTCACCAGATGCAATGTTGAGAAATGTTAGCTTCTTAAAATGTAAAAGATGAACCACGCCCTGCTTTTCTGGGTCGAGCTCAAAACTTCTCAATCGCCCCTTGCATGTTCCAAGTACAAATACCAGTTCTTCACCAATGCATGTGAATTCACCACCAGAAAACATTTTCAGCTCATCCCACACTTGTCTTTACACTCAAACTTATAACATTACTTGCCGTGGAGGTGGGCAGGTGCACCTAAACGTCAACCAATTCAGTATAACTGGTTAAAAATGTTTTGGAAATTGTTGCCAGAAATTTAAAGGTTATGGCAATAGCAATATATAAACATGCAAAATTATTGGTTTGGTCTTTCGACAGTGCCCGAGTGATCCTTACCTGAAATTTGGTGCCGACGCCCACTCAAGAGCCAAACAGGCTAAGTCAACGGCAGCATAGGCAAGCAAGTAGAAAACAGTCACCAAGCCAGCTACTGCATTAAGGTGGCCCGCAAACACAACACACTGGAACACAGTCACACCAAAAATCATGTTACCACATTGGTTTTAATGCTGTAAATATATTTTAAAAATAAATAAAATTAGAAAACAGCACACACACGCACACACACACACACAGAGAAGCAATAAGGCTTACCTGTGCCAGACCCCAGGTGTACAACACTGCTACCCATGGATTCCCAGAGCTGGATGTGATGGTAGCTGGAGCTAATGGCAAACCTGAGGGTGGGTAAAAAAAAAAAAAAAAAATCACTCAAAATACAGTAAAACTTGCATATAATGGATTCAGGTGGACCAGCAAATTTTGTCCATTAGTGAAATCCGCTATATGTACAAAACGGACAAAATCTGTTACATGTATGTAACGGATTAGTTACAGTCAGGAGGTGTCAAACGATCTATAGGGAATTCCCAACACTAATTAGGCTTACGTATTTCCTTGATTCAACATCTTGACCTTGAATATGGGCATGCCTCATTTAATGACCAGGTCAAAACTTTGTCAAAAAAAAAAACACCTGCCTTAAATAAGCGCTGAGCATTACGTGTATTAAAAGGATTACATTTAGTCAAATCACTTTTTACTAAGTCCGCTGCAGAGTGGTACCTTAAGCTCCTAAAGCCTGATTTATGCTTCTACAACTCTATAACTCTGTGGCTGTGCAATGATGTCGTCATGTGTGTGATCCTTTTAAAAGTTCCCCATCACACTGGTGGATGTCTTAATGCAATTTACCACAGGAACAGGGCTTCATCTGGATCAATTTGTCCCTCAATGAGCTCCACTTCTTTATACAAGGTCTATTAGAAAAGTATCCGACCTTATTATTTTTTTCAAAAACCATATGGATTTGAATCACGTGTGATTACATCACACATGCTTGAACCCTCGTGGGCATGTGAGAGTTTTTTCACGCCTGTCGGTTACGTCATTCGCCTGTGGGCAGTCTTTGAGTGAGGAGTCGCCCACCCTCTCGTCGATTTTTACATTGTTTAGGAATGGCTCAGAGACTGCTGCTTTGTTTGATCAAAATTTTTTCAAAACTGTAAGGCACAACTGAGTGGACACCATTCAATAAATTCAGCTGGTTTTCGGTAAAAATTTTAACGGCTGATGAGAGATTTTGGTCTGGTAGTGTCGCCGTAAGGACGGCCCATGGCACCTGACGGCGATCTGCGCTTCGAGGCGGCAGCGTCTCACCGTTTCAAGTTGAAAACTTCCACATTTCAGGCTCTGTTGACCCAGTAAGTTGTCAGAGAACAGAGAACTTTCAGAAGAAGTCGGCATGAGGAGTTTATTCGGACATTCCATTGTTAACGGACATTTTGTAATGAAAGAACGTGCGGGCAGAGTCGCATGTCGGGCCGGACCCGACTGCGGGGGGTCGCGACAGGAAAAACACCTCCGTTGGAAACCTTAACGGACAAGTTGGAACATGCCCAAGCTGTTAAACAATTTCTCAGTTACTCACTTGTTGAAAGCCATCAAAAGTCGCCTGAATTTTACAAATGGTTTTCAACACGGAGGTGTTTTTCCTGTCGTGGCGCACACAGATTCACCGAGTCATCACAGAAACGACTCGGCGAATTTGCACGCACGTCTTTCATTACAAAATGTCCTTAAACAGTGGAATGTCCACATAAACTCCTCATGCCGGCCTCTTCTGAATCTTCTCTGTTCTCTCACGACATCCTGGGTGAATTAAGCCTTAAATTAGGATGATTTCAGCTCGAAACAGGCCGACGACGGCGCCTGGAAGCGCTGCAGGACGTCCCGCTCCGTGGGAAGTCCTTACAGCGACAGAAACACCCCATAATCTCTCATCAGCCGTTAAACTTTTCACCGAAAACCAGCTGAATTTCTCGAATAGTGTCCACTCGGATATTCCTCACAGGTCCAGAAAAAAGTTTGATAAAGCAACGCGCGCCGTCTCGAGCAGCGTGTGAAACAAAGGAATTCAGCCGAGAGGGCGGGACCACATCTCACTCAAGGCCTGCCCACAGGGAAATGACGTCACCGACACGCGTGAAAAAACTCACGCATGTGCACGAGGGTTCAAGCATGATTGGTGTAATCGCATGTCAATCAAATCCATATAGTTTTTTTTTTTTATAAAACTGCCGGTTAGTTTTATAAGATACCTCGTGCAATCATCAGCCTCCAAACCAACAGTACGGTGCGTGCAATTTCCCTCCATGAACTGCAGGTCATTTGAGCGTCTTTGTAGTTTTTAGACTGTGTTGTAAAGTTGGTCATATTTGCGGTCTTTTCTGCCAAACATATTTGATCCGTGATTGAAATATAGTCGGTGTGCGCACTGCAAAAACTTTTTAAAATGTGACGGGAGAAGGAGTGAAAGCAAAGAAATGACCAATCACAGCTCTTGTGGCCCCCATCATTTAGCGCGTGCGCGTCAGGCTACAGAGAAGATTCACAACCACGCAGAGGGCTCTGATCTAAAGCGGTTGTTTTTGGTTCACCACACCCAGAGATATGTGTGAAACTTAACACCATATTACAGTGCAGGCAGCAAGCAGCATTTTGTTAGTAATCGCCAGCCTTGAATTACGGTTTGCCTCATTTAGGCACTGGGTCTGAGCATGGTTTGAAAAAATAAATGCCCGGTTTTTTAATCAAGGAAATACAGTACCCACTTTCCTCAAATCAGCTAGTGTCAGTGCTGAACTTCATTTCATACCTCTGTTGCCACTGGTCATGTCCAGACTGCTGTGCATTAAATGGAAATGCATTGTGATTGGGCAGAACGTTTTCTCTGATGTCAGCAAAATGTATGTATGTATGTATGGTGTTTATTACATGGAAAACCCATACAAAAGCATTGAGACTTCTGCTTTTGTCCGGTGAATGCGAATATCAGATTTATACAATAAGGGTTTAGGCCAGTTTTACTGCAGTTAATTCTTCACCTTCTACACTTTGAATCAAGGGAAATTAGACTTCTTGCTCTGCTAGTTATCTAGTTGATTTATTCAGTCTAAAACAAACTGGTCCTTGAAATAAAGTTATAAAAGAGGTCATATGTGTAAAATGGAGAGTCTTCCAAATTGAAGATCTCTGGGCTATTTTTGTCCTTCCAAGAAAAAAACAAAAAAACAAAAAATTAAGCTCACTTCAACAACACTACCACTAATGACAACTTGGGAAAAGAGTGGCCCAGAGCAGGAAGATCTTCCCATTACAGTTTGATTTAATGAAGATTTAAGATTTAATGAAGTCTTCTTCACAAAACCACATTTCCACCAATTTTGTCACAGACAACTTAAAGCCTTAAAGTAATTTTACTAACAGACAAATCAAGGCAAAATGTTCCTTGTTCAAAGTTAAAACATACCCGTTCATAAAGAAAGCATTACAATATAAAGCCTTACCAAAGAGTTCATCTAGCGCAAGAGCATGGAGGATACGGGAAGCTCCGATCATCGAGCACATTGCAGCTGACAGAGCTGCACAGTACACCCCAGTAATGACGAACGGGGGCCACATGTTAATTCGCTGGAAGAACCCATACTCCTGAATCAAAAGGGTCCTTCAGGAAAAGAAACAAGTGTTTTGTTTTTTCCAAGTTCGTATAACCTTGTCACAAATAATAACCAAAAACACTATTTGGAGTCATTTCAGACCTGTCACATGTGGCGCTGGCCAAGAAGAAGAGGATAACATACACAATGAAAGTGTATGCGACAGCTATGATGGTGCCTTTAGGGATGGAAACACTAGGAGTCTTCAACTCTCCTGCAGACACAGAAGAATACAGAGTTTGTATTTGTAATGTAAAGTTTCTTCTGACAACTCATGACCATTTCAACAGTTTTCAAAGGCTCAAAGAACTTTAAGAAGAACTACGCGAGTCTGGTAAGCAACATCATCTACACCACAACTGACAAAGCATTTAACTGAAGATAACCAGCTTTAACCTGACATGTTCGCTCCAGCCATGATTCCAGTGGAGCTTGTAAACAGAACAGCGAATACAGTGGCAAAGGACATGACGGAGTTGGTACTGTAGTCTAGTGAATAACCCGCTGGAGAGAAAAACAAAAAAAGAAACAATGGTGAGAGTATTAATAGATTATTTTTAATTTGTAAACATGAGATTGGTTTGCTTCATCTCACTTGTTAATATACTTTCACAACCTCACACCCCAGCACTCACAGCCCAGGTTGTTTCTCAGGGTAGCAGCACTGAAGCCGGTGTAACTGGCGTTGTAGCGAAGGGTTTGGTTACCAGGTCCCTGGTGGGTGATGACGATATTATGAGGTCTGACTACCACAGAACTGACGACGATGGACAGCAAGGATATGGTGACCACCACCAGGATGACGAAGGCTGTTCTGGAGTAGATTTTCGGGCCCACCAGACACACGAACAGACACAGCAGAAGGACTATGGAGGAGTAGAGGACGATGAACCAGTAACTTTGAGGGAGCACTCGCAAGCCGGCAGGTGAAGATGTCTCTACAACAGAACAAGACAGGCTTGACTAAGAAAAAAAAACAAAAACAAAAAATAGAATCTACTAAAGGAAATCAAAAGAGGGGAGGTGATTCCCATACTTACCTGGATCTACACCAAATATGCCAAGAATGGCCTCCACAAGACCAAGTATATACTCTCCACATGCAAACACTTTAGCCAGGAAAAACATCAACCCAATGCTTCCTCCAAACTCTGGGCCCAGTGATCGGCTTATCATGTCTGGAAGTGTTCTGTCAGGGTTGATATTTCAATGTGGCTAAACCTGTGGGCAAGACTGGTTACCAAAACAAAAAAGAAGCCACACACTGTTAGCTCCTATACAAACATTCAATAACACAAATTAGTCTGACCAAACTAGTCTCTGTAATTGATTACAAGTATGGCTTATACTGTGCCCTTTAAAGTATTGGAACACTTGGTATTTCACAAATTTTAATTTGTTCATGCCATTTCAAATACAAAAAATGAAATTTTTCTAAAATTATCTTCCTTAAAATAAAACAAAGCAAATTTCTACAACTTGATATAAATGAATTAAAAATATAAAAGCCAAGATGATGGGTTGCATAAGTAATGCAACACTGTGGTATAATACCTGTGAATAATCAGTTTTATTATATGCCTATGATGCTATGGATGCTCTGATTGGATGATATCCAGTGTGATATTTTCCCCGTATCAGGCCTTTACCATGATAATCGGTCTGGATAGCATATCAGATTCATTAAACCAGAAAGCCAAAAACATGATTAGAAAAACCAAGTCGGACATGAACATACTCCATGAATATCTAAACCGCATCGGAAAACACACAAATTAAAAGCTTACCAGCTAACAATCGGACCATCTGTTAGCAAGTTCTTCATGGAGGTGAAGCGAACAGTTCTGACTATGAGCCGTCAGCAGTTTTCATATTCTGGCGATACCGTAACTTTGCGTGTTTATATATAAGACATATAATAAACTAATTATTAACCTCACTTGCTCAGTTAATACCCTTTTACTATTGCTAGCTTTTTCAGATAGATCAGGGGATGGATACATGTACATTTCCAAGTCACTGAATATGTCTTGGACTTTATTTACATCAGTTATGCGGAAATACAAACAGTATGGCACTCTATGGTAAATCTGTATGAAGTACACAGTTCTCAAAGACTGACTGTGCAAGAAGGAGACACGTGAGGAAAGCCACCAAGATAACGTAGAAATTGTGCACAGTGCATGTTTTGCATTTTGTATCCCCAGTTATACAACTTCATGATGAAGTGGTATAGAGGAGGATTTTCTTTCACCAAACCATCAAATCTAGGTTTACATCTCAGATGTACTTTCTGGCAAATTGTAGCTGAACTTTCAGGTCTTTAAGAAAATACCAAACTCTGGAACCTCCCCACAACCATAAGGTTTGCTGAATCAGTTCCCTCATTTAAGAACCAGCTGAAGACTCTTCTGTCTAGACAGATGTTTGGTTAACTTGTATTTTAGTATGTAGCTCTTTATTCATGATACACTGCATTGTATTTTTTTTAATGGCCTTTCATGATTCTTACATTTCTTATGTCACTCTCTGTATTTTGTGTAAAGCACTTTGTGACACTTGTATGAAAAGCACTGTACAAATAAATTTTACTTACTTAAATACACTCTAGAGATACACCTTGCACTGTAAGGTGTATTTTTCAGATTATAAAACTAGAAATGCAAAATAAACAGAGTTCATTAAACAGCCTATAATTAAAATCAACATTGCCCCAATGCAGGTTAGGGTATTGAAAATTCAGATCACTGCCTCCACCTTAGAACAGTTAACACTCAAGAAAGAAAAGAAAAAATTACCTTTAAGAAATTATTTGGTTTATAAGGATACAGTAAGCTCCTCCACCTTGGATAGCTCCATTGGTGGAAATGGCACAGATGGACAGTATTGTGACAGATACAATGGTGTAGGCTACAATCAGCATTAAAAGGCCCTGCAGCAGCCCTGCCTGGCCAACTACAAACCCTGCAAGAGATTATATCACCATTAGTCTAAAGAGCACAAAGAAAACCATACAACATAATTTAGAAAGAAGTTTTGCTTTGTGGTTAATATACTTGTATTATGGTTCTACAAGAGTGTTCTAATATGCAATCATGTCAGAACATGACGGCATATCCCAAAAATAGGTTATATCTACAAGCCAGTGTGTGACAATTAAGATCATTTTTATGATCAGCAGCTGAAAATCCACAAATATAGTCAAAAAGTGTTTGTGGAGAAAAATCTTTGTTGTCCAGTGAGTTCAACTATATGATTAATTACACTAACCACTTCACATATACATGCTTACCTGTTCTGAGAAACACCACAATGCTGAACATGGACAGGATGGTGGGCACCATCACCCCAAAAAAGGTGTTCAGTTTTCGAGGGTCTGTACTTTGCGTCCCAGAGCCAGATTCGGAAGTAACATCTGGATCTGCACCACATGCTGTCATAGTGACAGCCAGACCGCATACCCCAGACGCGAGCAGGGGAGTGCGTTCGTTCGACATGGCTGGACAGGGAAGGGTCTCAGTATCAAGTCTACGAAAGAGAGAATAACACCACATTTCGGAATGCTGAATTTAACCTGCTGCTACTTTTAGCAAAATAAACAAATGAAGTATGTGTTCAGTTGATGGTCCTCTGCACAAAAACCTCCAATTGCCTGGATGCGTTGCTCTATGACCCAGTGGTGGGCACAGATAACCAAAAAATTAACTTCGATAACAGATAATCAGATAACTGAAAAGTTATCTTTGATAAAGATAAACCGATAAACCACCCAAAAATGTATCGGAAGTTACAGATAACCGATAAATTCCAGTGTTGTGTCTGGTACATTTGCAACTACTAACAAGCTGAATTTGAGTTTTAACACCACGATCACTTTTGGAAGCGACAAAAGACTCAAACAATGAGTCAGCATTTCTATGTTTGAACATGCTGCCCCCTGCTGGAAGCTACGCGGCTACAGCACTGAAGCACTCAGAGCAGTCACAAAGCCAGCTCTCTACCAATCACAATGCTCCGGTCAGGCGGAGGTCTTGAAAAATAAAGGCATCCTGACTTATGGTTTTATGTGAATACTGATAGAATAACTCCATTAATGTCAATCATGTCATTTGTACAAAGTTAAAATATAACATATCTTTTAATGTTGAATAATGCACTAATTCTGACGTTTTGTAACACACACACACACACAGATCGCAAAGGATTCTGGGTAAAATGTGCCTCTGCTAAACACTGATTGGTTCAATCATTCATTATGTAAACCAACACGTTAATGTGACGTGTGTTGGTGTTTACAGATAATTGAGATAAATGTGCTTTTGTAAAATATTCCATTTTTTATTTGTAAAAACAGGCATTTTTACGGAGCCCTGGAAGTGTCATCGCAAAATGTTTTAAATGTGGAGAGAATGTGCGCACATTTTATGATGTTGTAAAACGTGTACTCAATATTGTTGACACATAAATGTTGGCTTTACACTGTGCGAGATAATTTTTTGGACCGCGTTTCAGGTCACGATGCGCGTCCTGCATCGTGTAGTGTACATGGAGTAACAAGCTGCGTTTAACATCTGATGACCACCTTCTGATCGCCGATCGTATGGTCGAATGAAAATCAAGCCTGTTTGATATTATTTTGGTCGGCCGTCGTGAGTGTATCCTGCTGCTGCAGAGCTACAAGTGTCCAACCGCTCGCACTGTGCCTGTGCAAACACGGCAGAGCTGTCTTGTAATGTTTTTTTGTTGTTGTTTTGTTTTCAAACTTAATTTGTAAAAAAAAATAAAAAATACTGCCATGAACACCACTGGCCAGTAGATGACAGAAGAGGCCTTGAAATCTTTCCAAAACAAAATCCCAGATAATCCGTCTGCTACATTAAGATGCGTGGAATTTAACAAACGCAAATACAACAACGTCTATAAACCCAGAGAATATATTCACGAGAGTTTTAGGCACTAGAGTTTAATGCTGCTGTCCGTGGAGCCTGAACAGAGTGTCTGAAATGCATTTGTCCTGTCGTGAACACCCTGTCCTACCCATAATGCACTGCTGGGCTCAGCATGTGCTCACAAAACCTTAAAATTAGCACATTATTTTAAAACTAAAACATATATCTGATATTTTCACTTTATAAAACTTCAGACATGACAGTAATTTTAAATAACTTGTCCAAAATTAGTTTTGTTAAAATTTGAACCATAAGTTAAAAATGTATGCCTCTGGATGACTTGGGTGATATTGCCAGCATATCAGTATGGTGTTAAAGTAAATTTTTTTTTTTTTTTTTTTTTATGTGACTAGTTCTCCTTTGCCTGCAGAGGTAGAGTGGTTTTTTCCTGGAAGTAGCTCTCTACTGTTTGCAGAGGGTAGAACTATATACATCTGTTAGGAAACTTTTAACAGGTAGGTCTCAACTGATTTTAAATTTAAAAAATGTTTGCTGTTGTTCAGCTGGGTTTACTGCATTATCGGTCTTAAAGTTATCTGAGGACAATTCATCGGAAGATAATTAGTCCGATAATTTTTTTAAAGTTATCTAAAAAGATAATCTGATAACGAAAACATTATCTTCTATAATTATCTGTTATTGGATTATCGGAAGTGTGCCCAACACCACTGCTATGACCCAAACAAAGCAGCAGAGTTTGGATTTTAATTTCCCTGTGACCATGTGAAAAACAGACCATTTCCCAGCACTGAGCCAGGAGGCAAACATATCTCTCAAATTTATCTGCCCAGCACAGAGCCCTTTTTGTCCGCTGCCCCCCAATCATGCTGTATTTATTAATGTCAAAAACTGTAAGGTCACATGTCCCACATACAGACCAGCTTCAAAAAACTTGTGCTGCCAGTGTTTGCTTAGTTTTTCCAACACGAACATTTATTACATTTCAACACTCAAGATGGATCCATTCCAAACAAAAGCTTAGGACATAAGGATTGCAGCCATTAAACAACCATACCGTCAACTTTCATTTAGGCACTTGCGGTTCTTGGTTTCTGACAGCAGGATGTGCAATAACTTCAGGAATTTTCTGAAATATTTGTGTTAAAAATGGTTGTTTTGAATGCTTTGAAGTGGGCTCAGCTTCAAAATTGCTCTGGGTTTTCAGCAATGTACAGACATTATGAAAAATACTTTTGTTTGATAGTGAATGTGAGCGATGTCCAAGTGAATAAATAAAACATAACAGATGGATAAACAAATGTGTAACTTGATATTCTGTTCCGTTTCAAGTAAAATCTTTCATAATAGATTTTTGCTTTTACAGACACCTCCACCAAAGCTCCATTTCACATTATATTAATAAAGATTGGTTCATATTTCAGTAATCCTGCTACCACCAGCAAACAAGCAGAAGCTAGGCAAACCATAACCTTTTTGGTGATGCTATTCAAGCTAATAAGAACATACTGCAGGTTTTAGATGAGAGAAATCATCATATGGAACCATCCTCTTCAAGTCTACAAGTCACATGCTTCTGAAATTTGTGTCAGTCAGGTGGTTTTTTTTCCCCCCGGAGGTTAAACTGGTTCAACAAGTATGCAAACACCACTCCAGCTTCTGGGAAACTAAATAAATAAATTACCATCCATGCACCAGATGTAATCTAGGACTTTCAAATCTGATCACTGGTGGTTTCTTGGCATTTCTAGTAAGCAAAGCAGCAGTAATAGAACAGGGATAAAAGGATTGGAAGTCCAACACAGAGTGTCTGTGTTTCAGACTGCCAGTGAAAGCATCTGATCACACCTTAGGTTGGTATTTACCTTCAGATGATTCACAGTTACTTGTCCTTTTTTGCATGCAAGTCAAACCAATGAGAGAGAAAGTGAAAGAAAAGATCATTTAAGTAGTGTCCGCGACTTTATACCAATGGTTTTTGTCAGACCTCAACAGCAACATTTACCACAGGGCAAAAAAAAAAAAAAAAAACGAACAACAAAATTTTTATTTATTTATTTTTTTAACACAACTAAGCATGACAGGACATGAAGGGACAGAACCGCCTAGTTACGCAGAGTCACACCCATTAGCCATGTACTCATCTCAGCTGTACACAAATGTTACTGCTATTTTGCAATCTGTAACCTAGCTTTCTTTAACAAATGGGCCTCCACGCCAAGAACTTCCATCATTTACTTCTTCTTTTTAAGCCGATAACTTTATGGCCGTTGTGCAAGTACAATGAAGTTAAATGCTGTTTCTTCCTTGGGTGCTTAGAGAGTATATACACAGTAAGTGAAAAGTAAGAGATACAAAATAGGAAAAATTAAATATAAAAGAAAGAATAAGAGATGGAGTGAAAATAAAGTTATAGTTAAGCTTTTGGCACAGGCTCATTATTGCACATCATGGATATTATACTGTGATGGATCCATCTACAAGGTTGGAGGGATTGTCTTCTGAGTGGGAGGTGTTTATCTCAGGTCCTCATTTATGACAGTGACAGCCTTGTGATAAACACTGTTTTTTCAGTCCATTTGCGCACGTTTTTATTACTTCATAGCCTCTGCTTGAGGGGTAGCAGTTCGAAGAGGTGATGTGCAGGGTGGGATGCGTCCTTCAGGATGCTGTTGGTTTTCTTTAGGCAGCAGGACTTGTAGAGCTCCTCTAGGGAAAGGAGACCACAGCTGATGATCTTCTGGGCTGATGTGATGACCCTCTGAAGTGTCGTCTTCTCTCCTGCAGTGCAGCCAGTGAGTCACACAGAGATGTAGTATACAGTACTCTACGGCGCACCAGTAGAAGAACACCAGCAGCCTCTCTGCCATGTGGTTGTTCTTGAGGATCAAGAAGTAGAGCTGCTGTTGTGCTGGTGTTCGCTTTCCACGTCAGGTCATCTCCCAGGTGCAGTCCCAGAGACTTGAAGACTGGAGACCATCTCCACTAAGGTTAGGTATCGAGAACCGGTTCTTTTTGAGAATCGTTAAGAAATGATTCGATCCACCGACATCAATAGCCTTTTTGCTTAACGATTCCCTTATCGGTCCTTCAGAGCGGCCATTGTTTTTGAGGGTGTTTGTCGGGAAAATTATCATTTCTCTACATTGATTGTAGACCCTGCAGTGGGTCTGTAATCAACCACTTCTGTAACAGCTCCGCTTTGAAGCTTGAACCAACGAAGCAGTGCTGCAACCCGCTGCTTCATTGGTTCTCTGCTTCGCTGCTTTTCAGAAGCGGCAAGTCCGCTTCTTAACCCCCCTCAAAGCCATTTAAAAATGCCAATCATGAGTCACTTTTGTACAGATTAAAATCACTAACTGGGACTCTTGTCTTGTTGCAGGCAAGAAACGAGAATCGTCCTTTTTTCCTTCTGAAATGAGACGTCCTGCGTTCTTTATAAATTACATTGATGCTAATGTGGAGCACAACCAGCTGAGCTCAGCATAGAGCCTATGGAGTGACATTTATGCCATTAATGTCTGAAAGGAAATGCTTTTGACAAAAACCACAGATTTTGTTTGTTTCTATTTCTGTTCAGAGATCAAGGATCCAGTGACTAATTTCATATTTATTTACTTTAAGACTCAATAAAATGTTGTTGACATAGACACTTTTAGTACACAGAAAATTCACAAGAGGTATTGATAAGGGAATCAATAAAGAATTGAATCGATAATGGTAAAATCTTATCAATACCCATCCCTACTCTCCACGCTGACCCCCTTGATGAATATGGGCTGAGGTTCTGGTCCGGTCTTCCTAAATTCCACGATGATTTCTTTCGTTTTTGTGGTGTTCACATCCAGGTTATTATCAGTGCACCATGAAGTTAATCTCACCTCATCTCTGTCTGCGGACTCATCTCCTCTCGTGATTAGCCCAACCATGGTTGTGTCGTCCACAAATTTCATGATGTTGTTGCTTGGGTGGGTGGGGGTGCAGCCATAGGTGTAGAGAGTGTAGAGGAGGAGGCTAAGCAGATGTCCTTGCGATGAGCCAGTGTGAGATATGAGGGCCCACTCTCTCTGTGAGAGGTTAGTCAAGAAGTCTTTTAACCAGAGGCAGATGGAGTGAGAGAAATCGAGGGTGGACAGTTTGGAGACCAGTTTGGATGGGATGATGGTGTTGAAGGCCGAGTTGTAGTCTATGAAAAGGAGCCTGGCATAGCTCCCCTGTGTCTCCAGGTGTGTGAGGGTTTTGTGGAGTACTGTGGCTATGGAGTCCTCAGTTGACCGGTTGTTACTGTATGCAGTTTGGTGGGGGTCCAATGAACGTGAAAGGCTCGAGATGATGTGACTTCACCAGTTTCTCGAAACACTTCATGATGATTGGAGTGAGAGTGACCGGACAGAAGTTATTTAGATTTTTTATAGTGGTCTTCTTGGGGACAGGAATAATGGCAGAGGCATTCAGGCAGGGGAGATGATGGCCTGGGCTAGAGACTGAGTGAAGATCCTTCTGAACACTCGAGCCAGCAGATTAGCACAGTCCTTCAGCTCCATTCCAGAGACACCATCAGGTCCTGGGGCCTTCCTGGGGTTTACTGCCCTCGGCAAATACCTCACCGCATGCTCTGCTACAGTGAGCTTGTGGCTGCTGTGGACAGGTGACTTTTTTTTTCCAAAGTGGGCAAAGAAGGGTTTTTCTACAACAGCTTTTCTGCAGCTGCCTGACATTATCAATTCACAAACTACATCTCACAGTGGTGAGGAACATCTGTTCTCCACCACATAACTGAACTTTAACAGTCAATTAAATAAAAGAAGTAGCCTGTACTAATTAGCAAATTTTCACTTATTTACAAAGATGGTATTTAATATTCAGCACTGATAAAGGTAACATCTAATGCTTACAAAGATTTTGTGAAGTTATGCAATGCTACATGAGAACATTTTATCAATATACCAAATAAAGGAAATATAAATGATCTATTACAAGCCAATGGACATACAAAAACTTAATCATTGGAGTGGATGTATAATAACTGTAATAACTACAATAAAAATCCTAATAATAAATTATAACAGTTGCATAGCTGATTTTTTTATTTTATTGATGTGTGGTAATAATGTCTAGTAATGCCTTTTTTTAAATTTATGAATATGAAGTAACAGTTACCAAAGAGCAAAACAACTTTCTACAATCTGCAACGATGTAAATTTAACTTGTAAACTTTAAAATTATTTGTAGAACTGAGCTTAAAATGAAGTGCTTGCAGAGTAATACAAAAACATTTATTTAGTATGTCAGTCAGAAAAGCAGAAGTTTGCTTTCATATAAAGATGCAAGAGATCCAGAGGCCAAAGAGGCACCAAGCTCTTTTACAACTTGACTGAACTCCACCAGGAATCTTATTACTAAGACAAACAACCAAGCACTTAATTAGCTATGTCACATTAACTTATTAACAAAAAGTGAATCACTATGGGACAGTAACTATAATGACTATGTTAATGGGAAAACAGAACAGATAGCTGAGTAACAAATGCAACATAAGAACCTAATCATTCATGGAGAATGTCATCACTGACCTGAAGCATGCTGGGAAAAGGATGCTCCTCCCCTTCATTCTAAAGTAATATACTGAAAATCCAAGCCATGTAACTGAATGCACCTACATTTATTCAAAAGCTTTTTGTTTAAATAATTTGTTGCAAGTGTAAATAACAAAGCTGTTTCTTCAAGCTGATTAACATTTTTGTTTATTCAAATCGGCAAACTGAAAAATGTTTAAAAATAATCTGCTTTAAAAACATGGTAAAACAGTTTATTTCAAAATGCTTTGATTTTCTTCAAAAGTATGTCTGTCAATGCTCAATTTATTTTTATGGTGTAGAAAAATGGAGAAAAATTTAGAAACACCTAAAAATCAAGAATCCAAACATTTGATGAGCACTTTATATAAAATAGAGAAAGCTGCATTGTTAATCAGATTCACACAAGTTTAAGTCTTGAAAGCTGCTCTTAGATCTGGCCATGTTCAGTGTTGAGTCTTCCCAAGCAGATACACTATTCAGAAAAAGGCAGTAGTGAAGAAACACTGGACTCCTGGCCACCTCGACCCCACCCAAGCTTGGCTCAGGATGGCCCACATTGTTCCCGAGGCAGCCAGGAGTTCAGCTGAACTCCCAAAAAAAAAAAAAAAAAAAAAAATGTTCAAAAACATCAAGCCTTTAACCAACATTTCCCAACTTGTGCTGATCTACACCAAACAACATGCCAACCTCCTGCCAGGACACACACACACACACGTCATCCTGAGGCATTCTTCAAGAAGATTCATCACAGAACACAGCCAGGTGTGAAAGGTCCTTTAACTGGCACATAAACGGAATATAAAGAAGGAGCAAAACAATAACTCTGCTGATGTATAGCCAAGTTGTCTCTATTGCACCTTAGAGGCAGTTTTCAGGACAAATAATTAAGGTGAGGTCGACTGCAGACTGGCCAGGACCACATACAGACAGACAAACAAACAAACACACACATTCCACTCTCACAGATGGTCAAAGTTTCCATCCATCCATCCATCTTCTACCGCTTAGTCCAATTAAGGGTCGCGGGGGGCTGGAGCCTATACCAGCAGTAATAGAGCGCGAGGCGGGGTACACCCAGGACAGGACGCCAGTCTGTCGCAGGGCCACAAATAGACAAACACAGACACACCCACACACACACCTACGGACAATTTTAAAGTTTCCAATCCACCTAACCCGCATGTCTTTGGATGTGGGAGGAAACCGGAGCACCCGGAGGAAACCCACGCAAACACAGGGAGAACATGCAAACTCCACACAAAGGCCACGGGAATTGAACCCACAACGTTCTCGCTGTGAGGCAACAGTGCTAACCACTAAGACACCGTGCTGCCCGGTCAAAGTTTCCAATTCATATAATCTTCATCTCTTGGCAACCAAGAAGAATCCAGAGCACCAGAATTCCCATATGATCCAGGTCAAATTCCAGAATCTTTAACATTTGGATACTATGTACGTTTTTCTTAACCTGTTCATTAATTTTCTTTTGACATCTTGTATACGTAAAGACAGATATGGAAGGAATTTCATCGATGGTCTCTTCATATAAAATTTGGAACCCTTTGATCCAGCATATTAAAAAAATAAATAAACCTGGACTTGCGCCTGACATCATCCTTGCATCACCATTCCATACAGCCACCAAACTGCCTTCATTCAGTTCATCATCATTCTCTTGTGAAGGTGAAACAAACCCTTTATATGAATGGAGAGACAAAATGTTTTTTTTTTTGTTTGTTTGGTTTTTTAACCAAATGTGTCTACTTTCAGTAAGGAGGCCGTAGATCAGGAAGTACCCGCGCCGGCGGCTTGTCCTGGTGTAATAAAAACAACGCACCCCGTTTAAAACTGGAACATCACAGACATTTACGGCTGAACACACACAGCTGACATCTCGTAAAATAAATAAATAAATAAAAAAAAGTCCTCCATACATCCCCGAACAACTTACCTTGACGAATACTTTCATGCACTTCCTGTTTAGCTAAAAGTCGTGAGGCTGATGTTTTACTGTCCTCCCTGGAAATTCGTCCAGGCTCGGATGCTCTCTGGACGTTTGACGAAGCGCCAAAGGCCGAGAAACAGAACAAAGCAGGATGCTGAAAAAGAGGAAGCCGCTGCGCCTAATAACAACGGAGCGGCCACAGCCCGCCTCGTGCCTTAACTGTCACGGGAGCGCGCAGAGTGGCCACGTGACTGCCAAAAGGGGCGGGGATGTGTGACATATATGTATTCTTTCAAAGTAATCCTACCCAACCTTGTATATATATATATATATATATATATATATATATATATATATATATATATATATATATATATATATATATACACACACACACACACACACACACACACACACACACTCATTGGCCACTTTATCAGAACTGTCTTAATTCTTCATAGCATAGATTCAATAAGGTGTTGGTAACATTCAGAGATATTGGTCCATATTGACATGATGGCATCATGCCATCACCCATTCAACCACTCTGCCCATTCTCTTGACCTCTGACATCAACAAGGCATTTTTACCCACACAACTGCCGCTCACAAGATATTTTATCTTTTTCAGACCATTCTCTGTAAACCCTAGAGATGGTTATGTGTGGAAAATCCCAGAAGATCAACAGTTTCTGAAATACTTAGACCAAACGGTCTGGCACCAACAACCACGCCAGGTTCAAAGTCACTTAAATCCACCTTTCTTCCCCATTCTGATTCTTGGTTTGAAACTTCAGCATGTCGTCTTCACCACGTCTAGATGCTGAAATGCCTTGAGTAGCTGCCATGTGATTGGCTGAGTAGCTATTTATGTTAACAAGCAATTGAACAGGTGTACCTAATAAAGCAGAGCTGCCAACCATCTCACATTGGGCGGTATTTACCGCCGTGTCCCCCATCCTGCATGAGTGTGTGTGGGACGCCCATTAATCCCACTGTTGTGTGGGTCCGGGCATGCCCCCAGACCCCCCTACGCTCCGCGCCATTGGCACTCACGGCCACTCATGGATGTTCCGCATTGGTACATTCAAATGTTGACAGATATGAATAAAGCGGCCAGTGAGTGTGTGTGTGTGTGTGTGTGTGTGTGTGTGTGTGTGTGTGTGTGTGTGTGTGTGTGTGTGTGTGTGTGTGTGTGTGTGTGTATATATATATATATATATATATATATATATATATACATTAGATTAGTGAGTGTCAGAGCCACAATCCAGGATGAGACAAGGCACTATGAATACATCAGAAAGATGCCCCATCCCCCCAAGATCAGATGCTGCAAGAATATCTCAGACAGCTGAAGACAGACATTGATGAGGACCAGGAGGAGGAGCTATCATAAAAGACCAAGCCCCTCCATGGAATGTACCATCAACAGAGAGGAAGTGGCTGACATCAAGAAGACCTACCAATGGCTAGAAAAGGCCAGCCTAAAGGACGGCAAAGAGGCTCTGATCATGGCAGCAAAAGAACAAGCCATAAGCACAAGATCCATACAAGATCCAGACTGAATAGGTACTTCATGATCCAGAAAGTTTTCCTCAGCACCAGAATCTACTTACAACAGATTGTGGCTTCTATGAGTAATCAGGGATTCGATGGGGAAGAATTCTTTGTCTGGCCCACCAGTACCCCCACCTCTACTGATGGGGCCCTGTCTTTTGGCCAAATGGAGCAAGTTGCCAGAAAGTGACATGTTTGGCCACAGTAAATTGCACTTACTTGCCTTTATTCTGCAAATATGCTCCTATGGAGTCAGGTGGGCATACACAAAGTGCAAGTACTCCTCCTCAGGAGGTGAAACAGTGGCACTAACAGGCAGATTCACAGCTGGCTGGACTTTTGTGAGAGTTGAGGGCAGAGAATGAGAAGCAGATGGTTGCTCAGAACGTCCAGCTCTTTCCGCACGACATTCATGTCAAAGATTGTCAACCCTAATGGCAAAAGAAACCAAAGAACACAGGTCCAAAGATTCATCTTGGGTGGTCAACTCATCCTTCATTTGCTCACTTAATCCTTTGACAAGCGCTCCCTGTAAAACCCATAGGTGTCAACCTGACTCCAGAAAAGACAAAAAGGGTGCAGGTTTCTTTGTAACCACCAGGTCCACCAGGTGATTTCACTGATTAACAGCAGACAGGATGATCAGATGGGATGACTTCATCAATATATTCTTCATTCTTTGTCTCACTCGTCCAGAGAATTTTGTTTCTCATGGTCTGAGAGTCCAGGTAGGCTGCCATGTACCTTTTACCAAGTAATGACTACTATCTGGCCACTCTACCATACAGGCCTGATTGGTGGATTGCTGCAGAGATGGTTGTCCTTCTGAAAGGTTCTCCTCTCTCCACTCTGACAGAGTGACCATTGGGTTCTTGGTCACCTCCCTGACTAATGCCCAGCCCTTCTTCCCTGATTACTCAGTTTAGATGGGTGGCCAGCTCTAGGAAGAGTCCTGGCGGATCTGAACTTCTTCCATTTACGGACGATGGAGGCTACTGTGCTCATTGGGGTCTTTAAAGCAGCAGAAATGTTACTGTACCTTCCCCAGGTTTGTGCCTCAAGACAGTCCTGTCTCGGAGGTCTACAGACAATTCCTTTGACTTCATGCTTAGTTTGTGCTCTGACGCGTGCTGTCACCTGTGGGACCTTATATGTAGACAGGTGTGTGCCTTTCCAGTTCATGTCTAGTCGAGTGAATTTATCCCAGGTAGACTCCAGTTAAGCTGTAGAAACATCACAAAGATGATCAGTGGAAACAGGAGGCACCTGAGCTCAATTTTGAGCTTCATGGCAAAGGCTGTGAATACTTATGCACGTTCTTATGTTCTTTATTTTAATAAATTTGCAAAAATCTCAAATAACTTTTTTCACATTGTCATTATGGGGTAGTGTTTGTAGAATTTTGAGGAAAAAAATTTATTTCATCCATTTTGGAATAAAGCTGTAATATATCAAAATGTGCAAAAAGTGAAGTGCTGTGAATACTTTCCAGATGCATTGTACAACCAAACTTATGGAAAATTTGATAAATTGGGTGGCGATGTAGTTTGAAACAAATTAAGGGGTAAAGAAGTAGAGATACAGCTTGCTAATATCAATTTTTGAATTCAGCAGACCAAAATGCATGGAAATCGAAGTATCATTTTAATTTCTAGGGCCAATACAAGCTTGTGGAAAATTTGATAAAAATGCATGGCCAAATTTTATGCAAATTAGGTGGCAAAGGAGTAAAGATGCAACGGCCAACAACAATTTTTGAATTCAGCAGGTCAAAATATGTTGTCTACTTTTAACAGAAAATGTGTTGGACAGTCTACTTTTCTGAAAATGAAACCTTAGTATCAGAGATGAGGCCTAGACAGTACCACAATGAAGACTGAAAGATCTGGTATTGTCTGGATGTCTGAGCTATGGTTAAATCCTGCAGAGGCTTGACTGCAGATTGGCTGCAGATGAGCAGACACAACAGCTTCAAAGGATCAGATGGGCAGGCCGGAGGAGTCAACAGTCCCCACCAAGCAACACAGAGAAAAGCAAAACCGTAAACCCTAACATCCATTGTTTCATTTTAATCATCCTGGTAGATTTTTATCAAGAATGTTGTTGTACATTTTCCAGTCAACCTTCCTACATTATATGAGGTTTGCCAGTGTCGTCTGCTGAACCAGCCAGACACCATGATGTTCCCATCTCCAAACTTCACTGTTGGTATATTGGTTATTGGGGTGACGTGCAGTGCCGTTATGGTGTCCTATTATGGCCTCCAAAGAGTTCAGTTTTGGTCTCATCTGACCAGACTATACGCGTATTATCCCAGTATTTCACCGGCTTGTGCAGCAAACTTTAAATGAGCTTCAACATGCTTTTTCTTCAGCAATGGTGGTAGAGTGCATTACTCATTGTTTTCTTTGTAAAAATTGTTCAGTTGCTCTCCACAAGTGGTCCTTGGTTCTTGGACAGCTCTTCCAATAATTCGTTCAGTCCTCTGTCAGAAATTCTTCGAGGAGTACCTGGTCGTGGCTGGTTTATGGTGAAATGATTGTCTTTCCACTTTCAGATTATGGCCCCAACAGTGTTCCCTGGAACATTCAGAAGTTTACAAAATGCTTCTGTAACCAATACCATTAGTATGTTTTGTAACAATAAGGATGTGAAGCTCTTGAGAGAACTCTTTGATTTTACCCAGTATGTTTCTTGTGTGACACCTTGGTAATGAGAGACCTTTTAATAGGCCATCATTTAGGACTGAACCAGTTAATATTAATTTGCACTGACAAGGGACAGGATTGCGTTCTAATTACTGATAGATTTTAGGTGGTGTCTTTTCATGCCTTTTTAAACCTCCCTTTCTTCAGGTGTTCAATGTTTTTTCCTGTGTCATTTCACATTATTAAACCTAAATTAATCTAACTTGGCCATCTATTGTTTGATTTCTTTGTATGTGTGGATTATTTGGGTGAAAAATTTGTTTCAGTAGCACCATGAGAAATATATTTACTGAGAAAAATGGTGATGTGTTCAATACTTATTTTACCCTGTGTGTGTGTGTGTGTGTGTGTGTGTGTGTGTGTGTGTATGTGTGTGTAATTTTCGCAAAATCGTATACAAGTAAAGTAAAGCTCTTATCCGTAAACATTTGTCATTTTTTAAAGCAGAATTTTGCCAAAATGCCAAAAGTGTTTTGTACATTTTCCATTTCTAATGGAATAAATTAAGTCAAGTCCAAACTGTCAAAATGTTAAATGTGTGCTATTCTCTCAGGCCACAAAAAACTTAATTTGAGAAAATATTTGAAGAATTGTAGTTAATCTGTTCTTGTGTTTACAATATCCCTCCATCCATCCATTTTCTTCCGCTTCATCCGGAGTCGGGTCGCGGGGGCAGCAGCTCAAGCAAAGCCGCCCAGACCTCCTGATCCACACACACCTCCCCCAGCTCCTCCAGGGGAACCCCGAGGCATTCCCAAGCCAGTTGAGAGACATAGTCCCTCCAGTTTGTCCTGGGTCTTCCCCGGGGTCTCCTCCCGATGGGACATGCAGAGAAGACCTTTCTAGCGAGGCGTCCAGGGGGCATCCGGAAAAGATGCCCGAGCCACCTCAGCTGGCTCCTTTCGACGTGGAGGAGCAGCGTCTCGACTCTGAGTCAAGTCGAGTCAAGCCGTGTTTACAATATCTCTTTACTTTTTCACATTGACATGTTTTGTCCTTTTCTGTTTTTTCTTTATTTCCTTCTTTTGTATTGGTAATATTCGTAATGACTGATGTACATAAAGTCCAATACATATTCAGTGACCTGGAAATGCATCACGGATATATATATATATATATATATATATATATATATACACGCACAATTAGCGAATATGCAAATCTGGTACGGGTGTAATCTTAGTACGTGACAGCGGAACTAACGTTTGTAGTCATGCAGTTTCCTTTCGGACATAAAAAAAGTGCTGCACCTCAGTTCAGTTTGCTTTGTAATGGTGCAGAATCGTTGGATGTTGCTTTCCATCAGCTATTTTTATTGACTGTATTCAACAAAAACGAATACATGAACACTATTTTTTAAAATAGCCCGCTCCTCCTCGAAGCAAACTGGGAGCCTGAAATCGCGGACGGAGTGTGAGACGGTCTGCAGATCAGTAAGTGAACAAAGGAAAAAGCTCAAACTTGTAGTTTGTGATCAGGGAAATGGCGCAGCAACAAATTAAGCTAGACCCAAAAAAGTTGTGTTGTTCGATCTGTCTGGATCTCCTGAAGCACCCGGTGACTATTCCCTGTGGGCACAGCTACTGTAGGAGCTGTATTCAAACGTGCTGGCTGGAAGAAGATCAGCATAAGACCAGTAGATGTCCTCAGTGTCGGCAGGCCTTCGCGCCGAGGCCTGTCCTGATGAAAAACACCATGTTAGCAGATTTAGTGGAGGAGCTGAAGGAGGCTGGACTCCAAGCTGAAGATGTGGTCTGTGATTTGTGCACTGGCAGGAAACTGAAAGCCCTGAAGTCCTGCCTGGAATGTTTGGCCTCTTACTGTGAGGAACACCTTCAGCCTCACTATGATGCATCTGACTTGAAGAAACACACGCTGGTGGATCCCTCCGAGAAGCTTCAGGAGAACAGGCAGAAACAAATCCAGCAGAGAATCCAGCACAGAGAGGAAGAGGAGAAGATGCTTCAGCAGGACATGGAAGCCATCAACCGCTCTGCTGAGGTAGCAGTGGAGGACAGCCAGAAGGTCTTCACCGAGCTGATCAGATTGATTGAGAAAAGAAGCTTGGCTGTGCAGCAGGAAATTAGATCCAAGCAGAAAACTGAAGTGAGTCGAGTCAAAGAGCTTCAGGAGAATCTGCAGCAGGAGATCAACGATCTGAGGAGGAAACATGACGATCTGGATCAGCTCTCGCACACACGGGATCACGTTCCGCTTCTACAAAATGACCCCTTGCTGTCAGCTCCTGGTGAATCCACCGTTAGAAACTGCGCTTTGAAGCAATTTGAAGACGTGATGGCAGCCGTGTTAAAGCTCAACGATATGCTGCAGAAAATTCTGATTGACGATCAGATGGAAATCTCACTGACAGAGACTGATGTGGACATTTATCTCCATATCCAGAACCAAGACCAGGCCGGATTTCTTATTATATTCATGTGAACTCACGCTGGATCCAAATACAGCAAACAGACAGCTGTTGCTGTCTGAGGGGAACAGAAAAGTAACAAGTGTGAGACCGAAACTGTCTTATTCTGATCATCCAGACAGGTTCACTGGATGGTGGCAGGTCCTGAGTACAGAGAGTCTGACTGGACCTTCTTACTGGGAGGTGAAGTGGAGCGGTGGGAAAAGAGTTTGTGTAGCAGTTGCTTGCAGGAATATTCAGAGAACAGGGTACATCAGTGAGTGTAGATTTGGATACAATGACCTGTCCTGGGCTTTATATTATGATAGAAACACGTATCACTTCAGACATAACGGCATTGGAACTGTAGTTCCGGGTCCTCGGGCCTCCACAATCGGAGTGTATCTGGATCACCGTGCAGGCGTCCTGTCCTTCTACAACGTCTCTGAAACCATGACTCTCCTCCACAGAGTCCAGACCACGCTCCCTCATATGCTGCATGCTGGACTTTGCCTTTATTCTGAAGTCTCTGCTGAGATGTCTGAGCTCTGATAGACTGAAGTCATTTTACACACAGTGGAGTAGATTCTGTGTAGTAATATTTCACATGTTTTGTCTTTTCATTATTGATCTTTTTAGTTTGTTGGACTGAAGGTACAAAAGGATTGTCATCAAGATTCATCCTCGACGCACCATTCATTTTTTTTTTTTTTTTATCGAAACCTGTCCAGTGAAATTTCCTGAAGATTGGTGGGGACATTTCTTGGGGTATGTCTGGACATGATAGTTTGGATTTCTGGATTGAATTTTCCTGGGGTCCCCCAAGACCTCTCAGAAGGACAAAAAAGAGAAAGAGAGAGCCAGGGGGATAATTTTCGTATTTCTAAATTAATTGCTAAAAACATTTTTCAGTATTTTTCTGTAAAGATTGTTTGGGAGGGTACCTACAGACAGGAAAAAAAATGAATAATTATTGAATCATTCACAGCCCCCCCCCCCCCAGCCCAAAAGGGCAAAAACAAACAAAACGGCAAAAAAAAAAAAGGCAACAAACTTTTCCACACCTTTTGATTTATTGCAGAAAATCTGTTCATTGAACCCCGCCAAGGAGGGTAAACAACTTCAGGTGGATACATACAAATGCCTTACTTAATGCTACTTTCCATAAATTTGGTCAAAATTATTCTTTGTCTGAATGACCTTTTAAAGAGATCACCCCCTTCCCCCTTTTTTATTTTTTTGAGATTATGTCCTTATCACAAAAAATATGATCACATTCCAGTTAGATTTTAGGTATAGTGGCCAAGCGGTTAGTGGGCTTATTTCAGGGCAGAAGGTTAGTGGTTCAAGACCACCCCTGCCCATTCATTATGTAACATGGAGTTGCATCTGGAAGGGTATCCGGTAGTGGTGTGCAATACTGCAAGATCTAGTATTGAACCACCACTACCAAGTAAATACAGAGCCAGTATCACTGATTCTGATACTTTTCAATAATAAAGGTGGGTGCGTCATCAAATTTCTAAATCTGAATGAATTTTCATGGCCTTAAAGCGTTATGATTTTTTTCCTTTGGATTATTAATTAAGTAAAACCCAGGACAGAGTAATAATAATTAAATTAAGAGAATTATCACTCGAGAACAAATTAAAACATTCTTTTTCAGGTAGATTGTTCAGAAACTACAAAGCAAAAATTAAAATTTCTCCCTACATTGCACTTCTTGTGTTTTTTTTAAATCAAATTATCACTCTATAACAAATGTTATAAAACAAGTAGAATGTGCATTCAGGAAATACTATACAAAAATAACACAAAATTTCTCCCCTTCAGTGCACTATTCTGAATTCAGCAGCACACACAGGACAGAAACTGAAACTAAAGTATCAATCTCATCAAGACTGGTATTGATCAATATCAATACCAACCAATCTTGGTATCGATATTTGGATCAATTCGCCCACCACTTGTACCACCATATTGGTAAGTGGCCCAAAATTTAAAGGTATACTGCTAATTTATTACCACAAAATGCTGAAATTGTGTACTGAAAATTTTGATGTGGACATTTACTGACCTCTGCTGGCTGTGTGAAGATCTTCACATTTAACAAACCTTACTGAGACGTTTGAGGCTGAAACATGATTTCACTTATTAAAAAGTTGTTTCGACCCTAATCTAGTTTGGAAGTGGGGTGGACCATGACTCAGTTACTTGCATGATTCACTAAAATAAATTGTTTAATCTAATTAATTAATTAATTTGCCGATTTTTGGACACTGAGGTTTTCTTTTTGATTATATTAGAATGAGTTGGTGTCTGTTTTTATGCCATTCACTTGTAAGTTTTCTTTTTCTTTTTTTTTTTTCTGTAATCACCAGAGGTCACTGTTGGAGCATGTAATAGTGTAATAGGCTCCTGTAAGGTCGCCACAGCAGATTAGATATGGATCTGCATGTTGATTTGGCACAAGTTTAATGCTGGACATTACATGGACAATGGACAGAGGTGATGAACTAAAAAAATTTTGAATATTGTCTTTGTTAAAGATTGTGTCAAATAAAGAAGAAACAGAAGGGTGATTTTTGTCTGTGATAATGTGTGATTTCTTAAAGTTCCAGACAAAGACAAACTGAATTTTTTAAGTTGGAGCATTTGTGTAACACTACAGTTTTAAATTGTGTAGCTGTGTATGGTTCTCATAAACTAACTCAACTCGACCTTTATTTCTAAAGCACGTTTAAAATGACCAGTTGACCAAAGTGCTGTACAAAATAGAAAAAAAGGGCACCAAATTGCCCCCAATCATAAATAAATACATTAAAAATAACAAAAAAAAATTGCAACAGGGCAATAAAACGAATAAAAGACAAAATAAAGAATAAACGATAGTAAAAAATAGAGATGCTCATTTAGAAACCACCAGAGAAAAGAAGTAGGTTTTTAAAGAGGATTTGAAAGTCTAGGCCAGGGACAGGGATGATCTAATATTAAAGGGGAGACTATTCCAGAGCCTGGGTGCAAAGGCTCGGTCACTTCTAGTCTTTAATCTGGTTTTAGGGACCTCCAGCAACAGTTGGTCAGAAGACCTTAAGGCTCTGGTTGGGGTGTAAGGAATAAGAAGGTTGTAAAGGTACACCAGGGCCAGGCCATTGAGGGCTTCAGAAACAATTAAAAGAAGTTTAAAATCAACACGGTAACAGACGGGAAACCAGTGACGAGAGGCCAAAACCGGCATAATGTTATATTTTTTTTCCCAAAAGAAGATGAGCAGCAGCATTCTGAGCCAAGCCAATGTACAGGGAGTTAGAATAATCTAGTCTGCTTGTAAACAAAGGCATGGATAACCTTCTCAGGGTCAGTCCTAGAAAAATAGGGCTTGGACTTGGCTAAAAGACAGAGATGGAAGAAACTTGTTTAACAACAGCACTTATCTGCTTATCAATTTAAAATGGCTGTCAGAACTAAAATCCAAAGATTATGTAACAACTACTACAAAGATATGTTAACTGCTTCATGGACATTGAATAACGAAATAATTCCCTGGTCACGGTTAACCACTTGAACTGACCAGTGAAAATGGAACATGTCCAAAGTATCACCTGATTAAATACTCTTAATCCTGTGATTTCTGGCTAATTATTAATTGTGGAATATTTTGACTTTGATATTCAAAGGTACTAAAATGGCACAATTGCTTTTTCAATTACAGTTGTGATCATCCATCTACTTTCTATACCCGCTTGCTCCAGTTAAGGGTCACGGGGGGCTGGAACCTATCCCAGCAGTCATAGGGCATGAGGCAGGGTACACCCTGGACAGGATGCCAGTCTGTTGCAGAGCCATGTAGACAGATAAACGCATTCACACCCGCACGCACACCTACGAACAATTTAAAGTTTCCCATTCCAGTTGTGATCAGAATGTATATAAGGTAACTGGCTTTTTCTAGAATTGTTTTTAGCTGTTCTTTTTTTTTTCTGCAGCAGAATGATTGTACAAGCTGTAGTTTATATGAAGTTTGCTGAAATTGGTCAAAATTATAGATAAAGCACACTTAATATTTGATTGAATGTCTCTTGCAAGTTCACTTTGACCAGATGTGTGCTCATATTAGATGGCCTTCTGGCAGACATCCGGTCATAAACACCTCTTCTCTAACCTGCGGACCACTAACTGGTAGATTAATTCGACATTTTTTCCTCATTATGGGGTATCATTTAGGATATTTTTTTTATGTGGAAAAATTTCAATATGAACACAACCAAAAAAAAAAAAAAGGCCTGACCTGATGGAGTGTTTGACCCTCCAATGCATGCAGCGAGCTTTATATTATACAGTTAAAAAAATTATCTACCTTTAATATAGAAATGCCATTTTTCATGTTAATATAATCTGTTTTGCATTCTTATGACCTGGATGGAGACAAATTTTGACTTGACAGGGTTATTTTATACTACTGTGATATAATAACCTATGAAATCCAATAACCGTCTGAGGAAGACAGATATTGGACCCTGTTTTGCCATATGTAGTACCGGACAAAAGGGCATTAAGTGCATCTGGGGCGTGTCCAGCTCCATTTTACTATTACTTTGCATGATCTGAACGCAAAGTAAAGCTGCAGGGTGCAAAGGATTGTATTTAAAGCTTCACCCTTACCATAACCTAACCCAAACCATTACCTAACCTTGGTAAGTAAGTTATAGGCAGTGGTGTATCTTTGGAGTCCATGGTGTAAAGCAGATGAGCATCTGTGACTTCCCCTAGATGGGTTTACTTCTCCAGCCAAGGCCAGTACTCATTTACAGCTGTGTCAACACAATGAAGATAAATGTCTTGTCCTTGGACAAATAGCAGACAGGTAGTATGAGCGGGAATCCTACCCAGGTCACGTATGGATACACTCCTTATCTACTGAGCACTTACTCTAATCTTAAATAAGATTCATTTAACTCTAACTAAATTTGGTAACCTAACCCTAACATTGATGTTTCTTTAACCCTAATCTTAATGTTACCCTTTTTAACCCAAACATAACCTAACCCAAATTTTATGTGACTGATCCTAACCGTAATTGTAACCTAATATTTGCCCTGAACCTTCCCTTCCCTTATCTATATGTTGGTCTTGTATATGTGAGTGTAACATACATAGAACAGAGGTGTGAATTCACTTTGCAACACTGCCGTTAACATTCCACCAAAAATGCAGCCCACATTATCTAATACAGAGTCCATCACCATCAACACAATGCTACACAATGGTTGAGTGAAAGGGAAGATGTTACACTTAAGTATGAATAATTTGAATGTGATATCAGAATGCCTGCAGGGGTTTTCAGTGGATTTTTCTGTTTCATTCAACAGATCTCATAAGGGGGAAGTTGGATCTTGAAATTACATTAGACTTCCACATGTTCTATGTACTAGCCTGGAAAAAACAAAACAAAACATGGCTGGCTCCAAGGATGAACTGAAGAAACAGAAGAAAGAAAAAAGGGGGGAAATGTGCTGTTTTATTAGACAAGAATAATAACATCAAATGTTTTTAGTTATTCTTTGTCAGCAATATGCTGGGAAATGCACAATATAATAATAATGAGGTAGTAAATCAAGTTATTTGAAATGGTTGATGCCAACAGGTGAGCCCAATCATTTGGTATAAAGGTAGTACTCTGCAAAAGGTTGAGTATTTCTAGTTTGTCAACACGTGTGAGAAATGATTGAAATGTTTGAAACAATGTTCCTCAAAGAAAGAGTGGAAGGGATTTACATATTTCTCCCTCTACAGTGCATAATATTTAACGATTCAAGGAATCTGGAGGAATTTCAGTGCATCAAGGGCAAGAGTGTACACCTATCATCTCCAATCCTTCAGATGGCACTTGATCAAGAACTGACATTCATCAATAGCTGATATAACCACATAGGCAGTGGACTGTTTTGGGAAACCTTGGTCCAGCACGACAATACAGAGTTACATTCACAAATACTAATTTGGCTGCTCCTCATTTTTCACTCGGGTCACCACAGCAGATCCAACGTAGATCTGCGTGTTGATTTGGCACAAGTTTACACCGGATGCCCTTCCTGACGCAACTCCACATTGCATGGAAAAGTGGCAGGGGTGGGGGATTGAACCGGGAACCTTCAACACTGAAACCAAGCGCACTAACCACTCCATTCATAAATACCACTTAAAATTTTACTGTGCGAAACAGAAGCCTGATCTTAACCTTGCTGACTTCTCTGGCTTAGAGGCATCTGGGAAAGATAGTCATACAGTGGAAACGTGTACTGTGGTCAGATGATCAGTATTCCTGAACAATTTTTTTTTGGGGGGGAGAAATGAATGCCCTGTGTGCTGGAGCAAAGATGATAAGGACTATCCCAATGCTGTCAGCAACAAGTCCAAAAGCCATGGTCTGTCATGGTGGTATGTACAACCCCTGGCAATAATATGGAATCACCGGCCTCGGAGGATGTTCATTCAGTTGTTTAATTTGTAGAAAAAGAGCAGATCACAGACATGACACAAAACTAAAGTCATTTCAGATGGCAATTTCTGGCTTTAAGAAACACTATAAGAAATCAGGAAAAAAAAATTGTGGCAGTCAGTAACGGTTACTTTTTTAGACCAAGCAGAGGAAAAAAAATATGGATTCACTCAATTCTGAGGAACAAATTATGGAATCACCCTGTAAATTTTCATCCCCAAAACTAACACCTGCATCAAATCAGATCTGCTCGTTAGTCTGCATCTAAAAAGGAGTGATCACACCTTGGAGAGCTGTTGCACCAAGTGGACTGACATGAATCATGGCTCCAACATGAGAGATGTCAATTGAAACAAAGGAGAGGATTATCAAACTCTTAAAAGAGGGTAAATCATCACGCAATGTTGCAAAAAATGTTGGTTGTTCACAGTCAGCTGTGTCTAAACTCTGGACCAAATACAAACAACATGGGAAGGTTGTTAAAGGCAAACATACTGGTAGACCAAGGAAGACATCAAAGCGTCAAGACAGAAAACTTAAAGCAATATGTCTCAAAAATCGAAAATGCACAACAAAACAAATGAGGAACGAATGGGAGGAAACTGGAGTCAATGTCTGTGACCGAATTGTAAGAAACCGCCTAAAGGAAATGGGATTTACATACAGAAAAGCTAAACGAAAGCCATCATTAACACCTAAACAGAAAAAACAAGGTTACAATGGGCTAAGGAAAAGCAATCGTGGACTGTGGATGACTGGATGAAAGTCATATTCAGTGATGAATCTCGAATCTGCATTGGGCAAGGTGATGATGCTGGAACTTTTGTTTGGTGCCGTTCCAATGAGATTTATAAAGATGACTGCCTGAAGAGAACGTAAATTTCCACAGTCATTGATGATATGGGGCTGCATGTCAGGTAAAGGCACTGGGGAGATGGCTGTCATTACATCATCAATAAATGCACAACTTTACGTTGATATTTTGGACACTTTTCTTATCCCATCAATTGAAAGGATGTTTGGGGATGATGAAATCATTTTTCAAGATGATAATGCATCTTGCAATAGAGCAAAAACTGTGAAAACATTCCTTGCAAAAGACACATAGGGTCAATGTCATGGCCTGCAAATAGTCCGGATCTTAATCCAATTGAAAATCTTTGGTGGAAGTTGAAGAAAATGGTCCATGACAAGGCTCCAACCTGCAAAGCTGATCTGGCAACAGCAATCAGAGAAAGTTGGAGCCAGATTGATGAAGAGTACTGTTTGTCACTCATTAAGTCCATGCCTCAGACACTGCAAGCTGTTATAAAAGCCAGAGGTGGTGCAACAAATACTAGTGATTGTGTTGGAGCGTTCTTTTGTTTTCATGATTCCATAATTTTTTCCTCAGAATTGAGTGAGTCCATATTTTTTTCCTCTGCTTGGTCTAAAAAAGTAACTGTTACTGACTGCCACAATTTTTTTTCCTGATTTCTTATAGTGTTTCTTAAAGCCAGAAAGTTGCCATTTGAAATGACTTTAGTTTTGTGTCATGTGATCTGTGATCTGCTTTTTTCTACAAAATTAAACAACTGAATTAACATCCTCTGAGGCCAGTGATTCCATAATTTTTGCCAGGGGTTGTAGTTGTGTCAGTGCCCCTTGCAAAGGTAATTTGCACTTCTGTGATAGCAGCACTAATGCAGCAAAACAAGATTTTAGATCAACATGTGCTGCATTCAAGGTGACATATTTTCCAGGGAGATCCATGCATTTTTCTTTCAACAACACAGCAAAATCACATTCTGCAGATATTCCAAAGGCATGCCTGTAGAAAAAGAGGGCACATCACTTTATGGCATGATACATCTTAAACTAAGGAGCTGTAAAACAAATTCACTCTACATACAGTTGTCATTATGGGGGAAACTAGCTATAGACATAAATCTGTTTGGCATCAGGCTTTAAACATGCTTATTTCACTTTTAAAGTTGGGCATTTTAACATGAGCTTCTATGGGAATCTGCTCCTTTTTGGAGCTAGGCTTGAGCAGCCATGGGTCTTCAGCATCTTTTTCTTTCCTGTTGTGCCTCATTTTGGACCCTCAAGGTGGCCACTTGATAAACACCCCTAAATCATACATGCTGTAAGGCAAGTCCATTTTTGTTTTAAGTATGCATATCGGACATTTTTGGCCACAAAATTTTAATGTGCCTTATTGAGAACAGAAAGTGCATGTTATGACCCCTTTAAACAGATAGGCGTGCCGGGTTTTTTTTTGGCGATTACTACTGATATAGTTTAAGTTTCTTGAAATAAAACGTAGGAACCCTGGCGATATATGAGTGAAAACCTCTCATAAAGAAAATTCCCGCAGTCTGTCCACTAACGAGCTGTTGTGTAGCATCGTTAGCCGTGTGAAGGCGAAGCTTTTGGTGGTTGAAGAGGAGGTCCAGATGAAGTGTCAGCAGAGGGAGGAGGAAGCGAAGAGCGAGGAGAGGAAGGAAACGAGGAGAACGTCACGAAAAGCAGAAACGGACTGAATTTTGTAGGCTTTTTCATGGACAGTTCTCGAAGCTGAGGCTCTGCTCCTTCACAAAGATGTTTTTGTTAAGGTGTCGGGCGTGAAAGCGGCAGAACATTTGACCAAAGCAGAGAAATGGAAACGTACGTAGCCCTCGACGCTTCGGCTGTTTACTGAAGGATCCGAACCTCATCGTGACACACGGAGCTAAAGAAGCTGCCACATCCTCTGCACCTCCTTTTTTAATGACTGAAAAATACATTTAGCTAATCCTCCACGGGATTTTGGGGACGTGTTGCAGCAGTTTTTTAACGGTGAGATTAACAGGTAGATACCCATTCTTTAAAAAAAAAAAAACAAAACACACGTTTAGAAAAAAAAATGTCATTGTTAAATAACTGGGTTATGATGGTTCGACTAATTCAGCTATATCCGTATTTTAGGGGCTCACCGAGCCAAAATGTGGTTAAAGGCCTTCAGCAGCCACTATTTCCTAACCAATCTGTGTTGCGTTCATGGTGCTCATCTTATTATTAAATACGGTGGGATAAAAGAAAACCCAGTGAGGATTTTTGGAATGTGACTGGATTAATTGAATCTTTTTTTTCTGTTATATTGTATTAATAACTGCAACCTTCCATTTTAGAGACTGAGAGCTAGTGTTTCTAATAATTTTAGGAACTAATGCAGCTCTGCCATGTTGATTTCTAGAAATGCAGTCACAGGGGTGGGGTCAGAGTCACAATGTTATTTTTGTGTGTGTGTGTGTGTGTGTGTGTGTGTGTGTGTGTGTGTGTGTGTGTGTGTGTGTGTGTGTGTGTGTGTGTGTGTGTCAAACTAAATAGAATTGTCAACTGCCTGTGTAGTTCATTCACTGAGCACAGTTTGTGTTGTTAACCTTATCATCATCATCATCCTAAGGGCCAGTCTCCTGACCACTGTGCAGCAGTGTTGTAGGGTTGTAGCCACTATTATTATTATTATTATTATTATTATTATTGAGTGTTCTGTCAGTTATTTTTACACTGTAATTACTGTATCATAAAGTGTCAGTCAGTTTGTTTTTTAAATTGCACTTCCTCCCAGAAGCAATTCGGGGTTTTCACGTATCCCATAATCCCTTGCGCACCAGAGAGTCACTGCAGTCAAAACAACACAGAGAATCCACACGATGACAATTGTAAATGAATATTATACTACAAAAATGTAATTTTTTATGCTTTTCATCACGTTAATAAGAGACTGCTGCATGATACCCTGAAAACTTGCTAAAACAATTATAACAAATAATCCATGTCTGCTACGTTTAATCTGTGTGGAATTTAATAAACGCAAACCGAATTTCAGACATATATAATAGTCTGGAACAAAGAGGACAAACAGTGTTGTAAAGAACAATAATCAAGACATTAAAGAACAAACTTTACTTTCCCCCAGAACGACATGATCAGGAAGCGAGTGTAGCTCACAGCAACTCCCATTGAAAATAACGGAGAGAAAGTCTGTGATTCTCGTATGTTTACATAAAACAAACGCAATAATGTCTATAAACCCAGAGAATATATTCACGAGAGTTTTAGGCACAATATAAAAATAGTTTTATGTTGCGATGTTAATGGTGTTGTCCGTGTGCAGCGGTTAAAGTGAAGCATGATCAGAGCGTCTCAATGCAGTTCTCAGTGTTACTGAGATCTCACAGGGCGGTGAACTGTTCGAGGTTTTGCGGGATTTGAAACCTGAAAAGCCTCAATGGAGGCACCTTAAATTGAGGTTTTCTTTCTTCCCCTGCCGTCAAAATGTCTACAAATTCAAGTTGAGTTAAACATGTCACTTAGCAAAAATGGATTTTTTTTTTTTTTTTTACTGTTTTTTTTTTTTTTTTTTTTTTACTTTTTCCAATTAAATATGTAAGGATTAAACCACGAGAATCCATGCATTATACGGTTTGAATGCATGACGCGGAGTCTAAAACACCACGACGCGAAGCAGCGTGGTGTTACTCCGTGAAGTGAATTCAAAACGTATAATGCACGGCTTCTCGTGGTTTAATCCGCTTATGCCATGGTCCCACACAGTGAGCTAACACACAAATATTTATTTAAGTTAACTTTTTGCGTGTTCTCTTCTTCTTTCCCGTCTTCAGTCTTGTCCAGTTCATCCGATGTTAATTCTTTATGCCGTTGCTTTTGCTGTTCTTCTTGTTTGCTCTCCTCCTCTTCCCATTCCTCAAATGTTTTATTTTGGCCAAAAATATTAAAATTCACTTGGAAATCCATGTTTTATCACCTTTATGTCATTCACATGTCAAAACACAGCTGATCTGCGCGTTGCTATGCTGACCAGACCGGAGTGATCTTACAGTGACTTAACTTGCCAAACTACGTGTGCATATACACAAAAATAATGCACGCTAGTTAGACATGGAATTCTCACTGACCATGGTATAAGATAGAGGCAGTGGTGGGCACAGCTAACTAAAATGTTAGCTTCGATAACTGGTAATCAGCTAACTGAAAACTTATCTTTTTTATCGCTAAACCGATAAACTGCCTAAAAACATATTGGAAGCTACAGATAACCGATAATTTTAAATTTTGCCTCCCATACGCTCTAAGCGATTAAGAAGCTGATTTTGAGTTTAAACACCGCCAAAGCTTCTGATGGAACCAACGGCTGTCACAAACCCAACAGCACTTGTCTTTGTGCGCTCCCCCCCCCCCGCTGTAGGAAAATGTCATTTACCCTGACAGGATACAATGGTCCCGTGATGAGGCAGAGGTCTTGAAATGGAAAGCAGGTTTGAATTATGGTTTTGCTTTAAAAATAAAATTATTCACAATAGAATAACTACATTAATGTAACCTCTTAAAATGTACAAAGTGATATGTAACACATCTGTTAATTTTAAAATAATGCACTAATTCTGAAGATTTGAACATTAACACACAGATCCCCTAAGGGGATTATGGGTAACTAAGCCTCCGCTCATACTGATTGGTTGATTCATTCATTCTATGTAAAAACCAACACAAGTGAATCAATGTAACGTGTTGGTGTTTACAAATAAATGTGCTTTTGTAAAATGTCATTTTTTCATTAGTCTAAAAAAAAGAAAGAAATTTTCAAGATCCTGCTAGACAGCGCCTAAGTGCACGTGTGATGACATCACAACTCTATCCAGTTAGGGAGACAAGGTTTCTTTCAATAACAAGAACTGTCAAAAAAATTTGTTGTATGTTGGAATTGTATGGCAGTAGGAATCGCCTGTTCAATACTTGAATAACAATGTCAGTCGCACAAAGAAATCAAATAATAGTGAAAACATGTTTGGTGCGGTGTTATAACAGATCAATCAGTCGCTCCGTGAGGCATCATAACATCAAGCCTGGTTCACATGGCAAGATAATTAGGCCGATATCGGACCCTATCTTCCCCTTCCAACAATCTTAAGGACGCCCCGACAATCGTGATGACGCTAAATATAATCTTATCAGATATTCCTGCTGTGTGTGGTTTGTAAGAGTGGTCTGATCTGCTCAGAAGGACATGAGGAGCTAAATGTGACATGCAGCCAATCAGAAAGCGAGGTGTCTGACCTGAGATTGTTCGTGTGTGAAATCTGTTTGTGTGTGTTGTTTTTACTGTGTGACTGACACCACACACTGTACAACTAAACCTGCCATATCTATGATTTGTTTTTATCTCGACGTGTGGGGTCTCCCAGGTTTTGGAAACCTACAGATAATTTTAAAATCTTGCGGTTGACAACACTGTGATATAACCGGTCGCCAGTAGATGGCAGTGTTCTGTGCATTTTGACGCCAGTTATATCACACCGCCTGAATTACAATTTCGGCTTTTGGAAAAGCAACCTGGGCTTCTTCTGGCATTTTTACATAAAACAAGCACAGTAACAATGTCTATAAACCCAGAGAATATATTCACGAGAGTTTTAGGCACAATATACAAAGAGTTTAATACTGTTGTCCGTGTGGAGCTTGATCAGAGCTTCTCAAGTGCATTTCTCCTGTTGTGAACTTTTACCCATAATGCACTGCGCACACACCATGTCCACACTAAAACCTTCTAAATTAGTGCATTACTTTAAAACGAAAACATATATCTGATATTTTCACTTTATAAAACTTCAGACGTGACGTTAATTTAAATAACTTGTCAGAAAATAGTTTGGTTAAAATTCTAACCATAAGTTAAACCTCTATGCCTCTGGATGACTTGGGTGCTATTGCCAATGTATTAGGTCAAAAGAAATGAGTTTTTTTCTTTTCTGTGACCAGTTCTTCTTTGCCTGCAGAGGATAGAGTAGTTTATTCTTGAACCAGCAATTCTCTGTTTGTAGAGGATAGAACTGTGCATCTACTACAAAAAAACTACATCTGCAAAAACGTTATCTGTCTAAAAATTATTGGACCAAAATTTATTGGAAGATAATTGGTCCGATGATGGTTTTCAAAGTTATCTGAACAGCTAATCCGATAATTAAAACATTATCTTCAATAATTAGCGGTTAGCGGATTAGCGGAACTGTGCCCACCACTGGATAGAGGTCACTTGGTAAACATGTGCCACAGGTCGATCACTATATGACGGGGGACAGACTTCTCTGTAGGTGACCATGCAATCTTAATTTAAGTTATACAGAAGAACCATTAATAAAAGCTGGTCAGTAATCATTATTGTGAGGGCCATACTGCCAGGTTTAAATATATATTTTTAAGGATTTTCAACTTTATTGTCCAGTTCAAAACATTTGTGAGAAAAGTAATCAAAAGTCATGCTCTCATGTAATTAAGATGGTTACATTACTTATTACATTTTTAACAGTAACTAGTAATCTGTAACCCGTTACATTTCAAAAGTAACTGTTGTGAAAGTGTAGTGACACGGACCCACAACAGCGGGCGCAAATGAACGGTCAATAGATGAGCCAAAAGGTAACAATTTAATGTTGTGAAACGTGCACAACGAACATACAGACAATCTCAGAATATAATTACAGTCAAATTACAAAGGTGACGTGTGGGCAGGCTCGAGGATAGAAGACGTCTGTCCTGAGAAGAGCCGGAACCACACGATTTCCGCCCCCACAGAACCTGGTGAATACTGGAGCCGCCAAGTCCCGAATTCCCAGGTGATCACCGTCCCCGACTGTCGGATCTGGTACTGCTGGCGAAGAACAAAGACAGTCAAGTGTGGGTGTGTGTACACCCAGTAACAACAGCGGTGGGAATGCCACCTCCACCTCTCACTCAATATGTTGCAGAGTACCGCAGTGATTCCTCAGGGGAAAAGAGTGCCGTCCTGCACTCACTCAGCCTCCACAGAAAAAGGAACCGGTACTCCTGCAAACACTCACAATATACAGATATATTGCAAAAGACACAAACGGCTGAGGATATTACCTCCAATGAAGTATGATATCTCGGCGATGAGGTGGAGATGACATCTGGTCTTTATGGAGTGCGATGATGAAGAATGTGTGACAGCTGTCAGGAATTAATGAGTGACAGCTGTCACTCCCGGCTGTGTCTGTGGCTGCAGCGCCCTCTCGTGCCTGAAGCCCGCACTTCAGGCAGGGCGCTCTTTGGTGGTGGGCCAGCAGTACATCCTCTTCTGGCGGCCCACACAACAGTAACATTATTTTTACTTATTATTGTGGTAGCAGCAGTGCATTTCTAGATGTTTTTGTGGAAGGTCAAAAAGGGAGGTGTGTCTCTTTATTTCTCTGTGGGATGTTTGACAGGGATTTCCATGCAGCCAAGTTTTGCTAATCGCTTATCTCTGTTAACAGAGCCTGTGTGTCTTTATGTTGTTTTGCTATAAGAGTTAGCCCAACTATAAACCTCATTTTGATTGGTAGCGTTTTTGTCAAAAAGCCCCTCAGCCTTAGAGGACGACACAAGTTGGCTTTCACAGTATACCTTGTGTGTTGCATGGGCGGACAAGTTTTGCTTTTCTTTACATATGAGCAGTGATGGGCACAGCTAACCGAAACGTTAGCTTTGATAACCACTAATGCGCTAACTGAAAAGTTAACTTTTTTGCCACTAAAGTTATAAACTCCTAAAAAAAAAATAAAAATTAGCGGAAGTTACAGCTAACCGGTAACCGCAGACTGTTGGCGACTGTTAAACCAGTTTAAATTTTAGCGCTGCAGAGGCTTTCAGTGCAGCGCTTGTGTGTCTTTAAACACCCTGTTGCTGCAGAGACATCTCACTTACCTTTCATGGTGACAGTGTAGATCAAATGCAAGGCAAAATGCATAGAACACTGCTATCTACTGGATGGGAGTATGAAAAGCGGCCAACATGCTGAGTCACACTTCACAAACAGAGTTTTCAGTTTTGCAAATGCTTTTTTTTTAATGGAAAAAATTACATATTTACAAAATACACATCTGTTTGTAAAAACCAACACGTTACAAATTGGAAATTTGTGTTTGTGGATCACAAAACACGTGGAAATCAAGGACTGTTTGTTTTTTGGGATGATACCTGCCTCCCAAGTTGAATTACAAAATTACAGCATCTCCATCTGCTTGATGGAAGTCAGCTTCAATACCAGAAATTCCTGCCACTTTACCTGCACTCAGTTCTTTCACCACTATTGTAACATCACGGAGATTTGGTAGTTTGCGGCTGACTGGAAGATTAGCCATCAGAACCCTGGCAGAGGTTTTCAACATCCTGGCAGGAGGATCACACTTTTACAACTGCTCAAAGTAGCTGGACCAGAGGGACAGCACAGCAGGGTTGTCTCTCAAGATTGTGCCATCACTTGCTATTACTATGTTGTGATGAGGTGTAGGCACTGTGTAACACAGCCAACACATGTTCCTCTGTAAGCAGGCTGAGGGTCACTAGCTCGAAATGGTGTGTTACCGGCTCGCAGATTGTCTACGGATAGTATTATCGCTGCCTGGATTTTCAGCTCCATATACAGTCCAGAATTTACACAAAGGCAACAAATGGAATTAAAATTATGGCAAATCTGTCATAATTTGTCTTACCATTAAAATGTTGCTGTAGTTGCAATTCATAGAATTACCTACTAAGCCATGCAGTACAACTCCTAGATGATACTTAGTGTAACCGCTGAGAAGAAACCCCTCCTCCTGTGAACATTGAAGACATAGGTCACAGAATTCTAAAACGAGCTATTTCAAGACTAAATTTTGTTTCTAGCGTGGGAGTTTGTACCTGCACATTCATTAAATTTTGGGGGTCTTAGGATGTTTTATGTGATGCATTGAAGTCTTACTCTATGATTCTGAGCTTGTTAAAATCTGTCCATGTAAAAGTAAGTCACTTCCGCTGCTCCCTTGTGTTCACTCGCATGTTGATTTGGCACAAGTGTTTCACTGGTTGCCCTTCCTGACGCAACTCCATATTACATGGAGAAAGTTAAAAGTTGTTGTACAATATACCAATATGCATGCGCTGTAACAGTGTCAAATATTCCAGTTGAAGTTCACGTTTCCCTATTTTAGTAAACAAATTTGCGTTACCCAAGTGTGTGATCTATTATATATTGCCCTTAAAGTTAAATTAGCATTTTTAAGCAATGTAAAAGCAGCATGTCAGGTCCACATTGTTATGTGGTTGGTTGTCACAATGGTACGCGTAGGCTGCAAAAGTGGAAAAAGAAAATTTGCCTAGTACATGGTTGCAAACAAGGCACTGCGTATTACAGTTGTGATCTGCCATACATCGTACACACTTTTCCAATAGAATTGCCAGATCCCGAAGTACATTCTGAGTAAGCTAATTTTACTGTTATAATTGTAATTTTTACTTTTATCTGTCAGCCACTCATCTTTAACCGCTTACTCCAGTTAAGGGTCACAGGATTTTATCTGTTACATATCCAAGTAAACCCATCCAAATATTTGGTAATGTATTGTCTATACTACATTATACTACCAGATAGGTCTGATGGCTATAGAGTCATAGCGTGAAGTACATTGCACTGGTTACCACATATATATATGTGTGTGTGTGTGTGTGTGTGTATATACATATACACACACATATGTATGTATATGTATGTATAGTACACTGTATGAAAACCCTAGAAATGGTCAGGTATACCTTGTGTATACCATCTCTATACCTTGTGTGTTGTATGGGCATGCAAGTTTTGCTTTTCTTTACGTATGAGCAGTGGTGGGCACAGCTAACCGAAAAGTTAGCTTTGATAACCACTAGTCCCCTAACTGAAAAGTTAACTTTTTTGACACTAAACCAATAAACTCCTAAAAAAATTAGAGGAAGTTACAACTAACCGCACACTGTCGGCGACTGATAAATCAGTTTCAACTTTTACCACTACAGAGGCTTCTGAGTAAATTCAAAGCAGTGGTTGTGTCTTTAAACACCCTGTCGGCTGCTGCAAAGACGTCTCACTTACCTTTCTTGGTAGCAGTGTAGATCAAACGCAAGGCACTTTCACTCATGGTTTCATTTATAAACAGACTAATTCTGGACAGTTTATTAACACATTAACAGCAGCGCTATCATTTTTTACAAAGTAAAAATATCACACTTTTAAAGTAATACACAAATTCTCAAGGTCTGAGCGTTAAACCAACACAAGCGCCAAAAGGCATTATGGATACCCCCCGTCAAAATGCATAGAACACCGCCATCTACTGGATGGGAGTGTGAAAAGTGGCTATCATGCTGAGTCGCACTTCACAAACAGAATTTTCATTTTTGCAATGTATGGTTTTACAAATGGAAAAAAATTATGTATTTACGAAATACACATCTACAACCCCAATTCCACTGAAGTTTGGACATTGTTTGAAATGCAAATTTAAAAACAGAATACAATGATTTGCACATCCTCTTCAACCTATATTCAATTGAATACACCACAAAGACAAGATATTTAATGTTCAAACTGATAAACTTTATTGTTTTTGTGCAAATATTTGCTCATTTTGAAATGGAATGCCTGCAACACATTTCAAAAAAGCTGGGACAGTGGTATGTTTACCACTGTGTTACATCACATTTCTTTCTAACAACACTCAGTCAGCGTTTGGGAACTGAGCACACTAATTGTGAGTGTCATGATTGGGTATAAAAGGAGCATCCCCAAAAGGCTCAGCCGTTCACAAGCAAAGATGGGGCGAGGATTACCACTCTGTGAACAACTAAGTGAAAAAATAGACCAACAGTTTAAAAACAATGTTTCTCAATGTTCAGTTGTAAGGAATTTAGGGATTCCATCATCTACAGACCATAATATAATCAGAAGATTCAGAGAATCTGGAGAACCTTCTACACATAAGCGTCAAGGCCAAAAACCAACATTGAATGCCAGTGACCTTTGATCCCTCAGGCGGCACTGCATTAAAAACCGACATCATTGTGTATAGGATCTTACCGCATGGGCTCAGGAACACTTCAGAAAACCATTGTCAATTAACACAGTTCGTCGCTACATCTATACAAGTGCAAGTTAAAACTCTACCATGCAAAGCGAAAGCCATACATCAACAACATCCAGAAACGCCGCCGCCTTCTCTGGGCCCAAGCTCATTTGAAATGGACAGACGCAAAGTGGAAAAGTGTGCTGTGGTCTAATGAGTCCACATTTCAAGTTGTTTTTGGAAATCATGGACGCCGTGTCCTCCGGACAAAAGAGGAAAAAGACCATCCAGAGTGTTATCAGCGCAAAGTTCAAAAGCCAGCATCTGTGATGGTATGGGGGTGTATTAGTGGCCATGGCATGGGCAACTTGCACATCTGTGACGGCACCATCAATGCTGAAAGGTACATCCAGGATTTGGAGCAACACATGCTGCCATCCAAGCAACATCTTTTTCAGGGACGTCCCTGCTTATTTCAGCAAGACAATGCCAAGCCACATTCTGCACGTATTACAACAGCGTGGCTTCATTGTAAAAGAGTGCGGGTACTAGATTGGTCTATCTGCAGTCCAGACCTGTCGCCCATTGAAAATGTGCATTATGAAGCACAAAATATGACAATGGAGACCCAGGACTGTTGAACAATTGGAAGTCGTACATCAAGCAAGAATGGGAAAGAAATCTACCTACAAAGCTTCAACATTTACTGTCCTCAGTTCACAAACTCTTATTGAGTGTTGTTAGAAGGAAAGGTGATGTAACACAGTGGTAAACATACCACTGTCCCAGCTTTTTTGAAATGTGTTGCAGGCATCCATTTCAAAATGAGCAAATATTTGCACAAAACAATAAAGTTTATCAGTTTGAACATTAAATATCTTGTCTTTGTGGTGTATTCAGTTGAATATCGGTTGAAGAGGATTTGCAAATCATTGTATTCTGTTTTTATTCACATTTTACATAACGTCCCAACTTCACTGGAACCGGGGTTCTATTTGTAAAAACCAACACACGTTACACATCGGAAATTTATGTTTGTGGATCACAAAACGTGTGCAAATTTGTAGGTCACCCTCTGTGCATTTTCAGGTATTAATGAGACAAATTTAACTCCATAAATAAGTGTCTTTTCACTTAAAAAAGTAAAGGTTTACATGTACACGCTGTCTTTTAAAGCAGACACACTGTCGATCATAATGCATTGCAGCAATGCATTATGGGAGTTTGGGATTTGTTTTTTTTGTTTTTTTCCAATTATTATTATATTACGTTAGTTTAGGAGTGTTGTTAGTGTTATAGATTTGTTGTGTTTTTATAGTTCAAGGAATGTAGTTCGTTTGGTGAAGAGCTATGTTGTGACCATGAGTGAAAACGGCATTGTGATTGACCTCTTCTGCCACTGTCTAAGCTGCTGCATGTTGTTGAAAGTAAATGAGGGTTTTTCCTCAGTCACACCAGCAGCTGGCCTGCCTCGTTCTGCTGGGGGAGGGTGGAGGGCTGAGTTCCTTACAGCAGCCTGGCTGTTGCAAAACACTTTACAAACAGGAATTAATGCTTGGTTTTAGGGTTTACAAATGTTTTTGACCATTCGGTCTTATTCACTATACCAGCAAAGAGAAATGTTAGCAGACTGAAAGTTAGCCGAACTAAATTTAGAGGAAGCTAGTTAATCTGCTGATGGTTTTCAAAATTAGCTGAAAAGATAATCTGCTAGCGAAAAGCTCATCTTTGCTAATTAGCGGATTAGCAGAACTGTGCCCACCACTGTGTATGAGATCCTAGTTAATATCTACATACATGCAGGGGGGCCATTTGCCTGTTGCAGATGTCTCATTTTTCCAACCATCTGATAGTTGTAACATATCGAGAATGGTCAACTGACGACCATCAACTTCAAACATCACTAAAGACTTATAGTCTCTATGTACTACGGGGGCATTTTGTGGTGTGAGTACATAAGTTAGGGCCACAAGTTCTTTGTTCCACATCCCACTTATTTTGTAGTCCTTTTTTGCAAAATTCTTTCAAAATGTTGGCTTTCCAGCACTCAAAATCTTCAATATTTATAATGTGTTTTGGGTAGTTGAACTTTGACCCGTCCCAGCATGCACCACACATACTGACATGGCTGAATTGGCTTATATAGCTTCTCTAAATGTCACAACCAGTTCATCTAAAATTTAACCCGTGTATCAACTGTTTAGAGGTGTCTGAAACAAGTTCAGACTTGGCTAACCAGCAGCAAATCTGTTTTGAAATCGGTTCATTCCACTGCGTCATTTGGTGTCTATTCACTCAGAGGTGTTGACACACTATCTCAGCTTTAGCTCAAACCTTATTTATCACTTGGGGGGGGGCACAAATTATAGGTCAAATATGTTGAGAATTTAATATTTTTCACTTGTGAATATATTTGTATTACTTCACACACATGAATTGGATTCATTCAAATTTTTTTGCTCTAGTCATCTGCACATCCTCTGTGTAACACTGACCAGCACATCCTGTGCTGTGAGTAAATGTCACTTTCCAGCAACAAGAGTTTAGAAACGGACTCTGGAGCAGGGGTTACCAGCCCTGCTCCTGGAGACAACCTGTCCTGCACATTTTCCAGCTCTCTTTGCTCCACCCATTGGTAATGAACTAAATCAGGTTTGTTCTGCCAATTGAGAGCTAATAAAATAAAATGCCAGACTTAACTCTTCAGTTGTGGTCACAGCAGGTACACATAGAAAAAATTCAGGGCAGGCGATCTCCAGGAACAGGGATGGTGACCCTGCTCTAGAGGCTCTAGAGGCTCCAGAGACGGTGGGTTTTAGCCTTCTTGATACACCTGAGGTGCAGGTGCCATGTGCAGTGTTTGTGCTCCCCATTTTGGGATGTTCAAAACCAATGTAATATAAGGCATTATCTCATTATATCAAATCCCAAACATGTTTGAAGAGGTTTCAAAGCAGTCTTGGTTTAGAACAGTTTAAAACCAATTTGACATTTCAGAAATAAGATGATTAGTTGGTGATTGAAAAAACTGAAACTGTGTGACTATAAAATTAAATATCATAAGGGGTCATACAGTACATGTTTGTACCTTTTTGAGAGAAAGCCAGTGTCCTTCTCTCGGAAAACCAGGCGCTCATTGGCTTAAAAAAATGACATGGAAAGCATCTTATTGGATGTGCCCCCCCATCTTGTCATTGGCTGCTTGAGCAGCTGTACCAATGAGACTGAGAGACACGATGCACTTGTTCTGCTTCCATGAGAGCTCTGAGATCCATCTGGTATCAGGTCCCCTCAGGGAACAAAGAACTACTATAGCTGTTTGTGCAGCTTCTACTGTATGCTGCTGCCTGTGTGGCGTTACCAATAATTTGAATATCTACTCGCATGCAAATACAAGCTGCCTCTCTGGGGCCATGTTTGAATAACTGTTTTCCAACACAGAAGAGAGGAAAGGCTACAGAGTGAAAACATGATAGTGATATTTGTGTGTGTGTGTGTGTGTGTGTGTGTGTGTGTGTGTGTGTGTGTGTGTGTGTGTGTGTGTGTGTGTGTGTGTGCATGACCCCCCTCCCCCATTTAAAATTAGCCATCAGAAAAAAAAAGGTCCTTCTAAGTGTGTGCAAGGAGGAGGTTTAAACAGAAGCAGTCCAGCTATTCTGTTATGTATTCTTATTTACTACAGGTGAGGGTGGTGGCCAAGTGGTTAATTGTGCTTGTATCCAGTGTGAAAGGTTTCCGGTTGAACGCCACCACTGCCCGTTCTCCATGTAATGTGGAGTTGCGTCAGGAGGGGCATCCACTGTCAAACTTGTGCCAAATCAACATGCTGCTGTGGTGACCCTGAATGAGACAAGGGAGTAGCCGAAAGGAACTGACTGTCCTTGTTATGTGATAACCGTATTTTTCAGAGTCAAGTGGCGCCTGTTGAAGAGTAAAAACTATATGTTGCACCATAGTATAAGTCAAACTTTTTTTCTGTATTATCAGCTTTTTATTTTTGGGCATTGTTGTACTGTACTTTTTGTTATTGGTGTTGTTCTTGTATTAGAGTTTATTTTGTTTGAGTCCTAGGAAAGCCCTATCTAAAAGGTTATTATTATTATTATCCATAACAAAAGTGTGATTTTTTTTTTTTTTCTGGATACTAGTAAAAGCAAAACAATGTAACTTATACTCAGGGAAAATGTGGTAGTGGTATTTGTCAGAAGGATTATTACATCTATCAAGGAGGTAATGATTTTGGCCTGGGTTGTTTGTTGCTTTGTTTGATCATCTGTCTTTAAGGTGTCTTAAAACAGGTAAATGGATTATATTGAAATTTGGCGATCAGGTAGGATTTGACTAAAGGAACATTTCATTTGATTTTCAAGCATATGGAGGTCCATTTGGAGGTCCTCTTATTACTGTTTTTATATTGTGTCCCACTACTTTCCATGTTGTTCATACTTTGGAGAAATGGTGCCCCCACCAACATTTGAGCGGAAGTTCAAATGTTGGTGGTGGCGTGAAAAGTTGGACGGCACAGTGAATTAGCAGTTAGCACTGGTGCCCCCAGGCCCGGCGCCAGAAAAAAATATTAAGGGGGTGATGAGTTTATCACAGGGGGCGGGGTCACCCCCCCCCCCCCCCCAAAAAAAGTGCGCACCGGAGGAGATGTGCCTCTGAGCGTGTGTAATGAATTGGGTGCGCTCCTGGAAAGCTCGTGTATTTAGGCTACACTGTTGTAAGAGACTGACTGAGTAAGAGTAAAGAGTGATGACAGTATTTTTTTTATTATTATTTGAATGTATAGACCCTCGGTCAAGTGATCTCCTGCATACCAGAAAACCAAACTAACAACTGATCAGAGAAACGGCATGAGAAAGTAGATTAACCCCACATACAGCCCTCCATCACAAGCGCAAACACAGTGCAGTTGGGCATGACAGTCACACAACGGGTCAAAGATAAACCTTTCATGTAGCTATATTTACAACAATACATAACTTTAATATCTGTCATTGCGGGCGACTGGCCGTGAACGGAGGGACTAAGAAAATGCATACCGCATGACAACAGCATGCTATTTGCATTATTATCACTTTTTACTGAGATACACAACACGTAACGCGTACATAAAAAGTTGGCTCATTTAACTTTTGTCGTGTCGGCTCTCGGCTAGCTGGCGCGCGCTGCTCTCCAATTTAGCCAGTGCGTCCTCATCAAGCTGGCTGCTTTAGCTGCTGTTCATTGTCGTACTATCCATGAGAAAATCATCCGGAATATCCATATTGGGACCAAAACACACTTCTCGCATTTTCATCTTTTCCTCTGCGGACAGTCCCACCCGCGGACAGTTCTTGGGCTGCGCGCTATGACGTCATTTGTTTACACATAGCGGGCGGGTATAGCCAGGTACCGTAGACGTAAATCTACGATACCGGCCCAGCAACGCCCCGGTAAAGTGATAATAATATTGAATAACTAATATTTTGCTATATTTTCCAGTATTTCTTTTTCTTTCTTATTTTTATTTTTTTGATAACTCTCACATCCAAGGGGGTGGGATTGATGACGTGAGGGGGCGTCGCCCCCAAACGCCCCCTCGTGGCACCGGGTCCGGGTGCCCCACAGCAAGAATGTTGTGGATTGCTTGTCTGCTCCTTTCCCTGACCAAGGCAGCATTTCTACATCTGGAATTTGGTCCTCGGGTGCCGGACTGTGGCTGCCCACTGCTCCTAGTGGTTGGATTGTGTCTAACTGTAGTTAGGATGTGTTAAATACAGAAGAAAAATTTTGTTGTATGTATGTATGTATATGTACAGTGACAATAAAGACTCTAATCTCTTCTGTTCTATTACAGATGGAAAATGTTTCCACAGATCTCCATAAAATAGTGAAACAAACAATTAAGAAGGAATAATTTTTTTCAGTTTTTGTTTTAATCTGGAAGGGTGATCTGAATATTTTTAACTTTGTTTCACATAACGAGAGCAGCCATCTTTCATCATTTCAGTCAGTTCCTTTTCAAAAACAGAAATCTTCTAAGCAAAACCAAATATATCAGAAAGAAATGTATCAGACTGTGAGAAATAGACCTACAGTCCTGAGGCATTTTCATTAATCCCAGTGCAAATTTAGAGGAGTATTCAGTTTTACTATGTACTCTGATTGCCTTTCTACATGGCTGTACCTTTCCAAAGGTATTTGACCACTGGCCCAGGGGCCTACTAACCTGTCAAACACTGACTGCCCTTCAGACATAATCTTCAACCCTGCCAGTGGTGGTTGTTTTGCTACTTTGTTCAGTGGTTGCTTGGACGAGGTGTTGAGTAATGTCATGGGCTTGATTGAACTTGGGTATCTTTGTCAGTGAGGAAAGGTTCATAGAGCTCGACTTTGTCTAATGCTTTGATCTTTGTGGACTCAATAGATGTCCTGAACGTACCACTTGTGAAGCTGTGTGAGGAGTCAGGGTGTCTGGGTTTGCAGTTGCAGTTGAATCAAAATTAAAATCTAGGTTTTCAACTACTTCCTAGAATCAGCCATGACAAGTGTTTCTCTATGTGGTGAACATGTTTAAACATCTCTGGGAGTACAGTCCATGAGGTTGAGAGATGTCTTGAAAGAGGATGTGGAGTCATGAGGTCCCTTGACAGAGGTGTTGGACAACGTTGATGTCTTTGCAGAAGAACAAAGGTCCAAGTCTTCAGGATCACGGTGCCTCTTGTCTTACTGTTTGTTGACATACTTGGGCTTTAACCAGTGGCCAAAGGTCATCATCTTTGGTACTAGTTCTCTTGGAGAAATCTTGGGTACTACTGCATTGACTTGTGTCAGATAAACAGTTACTTTGGAAAGATTGCACCAAGTGGACTGACATGAATCATGGCTCCAACACGAGAGATGTCAATTGAAACAAAGGAGAGGATTATCAAACTCTTAAAAGAGAGTAAATCATCACACAATGTTGGTTGTTCACAGTCAGCTGTGTCTAAACTCTGGACCAAATACAAACAACATGGGAAGGTTGTTAAAGGCAAACATACTGGTAGACCAAGAAAGACATCAAAGCATCAAGACAGAAAACTTAAAGCAATATGTCTCAAAAATCGAAAAATGTACAACAAAACAAATGAGGAACAAATGGGAGGAAACTGGAGTCAACGTCTGTGACCGAACTGTAAGAAACCGCCTAAAGGAAATGGGATTTACATACAGAAAAGCTAAACGAAAGGCATCATTAACACCTAAACAGAAAAAAACAAGGTTACAATGGGCTAAGGAAAAGCAATTGTGGACTGTGGATGACTGGATGAAAGTCATATTCAGTGATGAATCTCAAATCTACATTGGGCAAGGTGATGATGTTGGAACTTTTGTTTGGTGCCTTTCCAATGAGATTTATAAAGATGACTGCCTGAAGAGAACATGTACATTTCCACAGTCATTGATGATATGGGGCTGCATGTCAGGTAAAGGCACTGGGGAGATGGCTGTCATTACATCATCAATAAATGCACAAGTTTATGTTGATATTTTGGACAATTGAAAGGATGTTTGGGGATGATGAAATCATTTTTCAAGATGATAATGCCATAGGTATTAAAGGCACTGCGCTGCGGTGGTTTGAATCATATTTGTCTAATAGATTACAATTTGTTCATGTAAATGGGGAATCTTCTTCACAGACTAAAGTTAATTATGGAGTTCCACAAGGTTCTGTGCTAGGACCAATTTTATTCACTTTATATATGCTTCCCTTAGGCAGTATTATTAGACGGTATTGCTTAAATTTTCGTTGTTACGCAGATGATACCCAGCTTTATCTATCCATGAAGCCAGAGGACACACACCAATTAGCTAAACTGCAGGATTGTCTTACAGACATAAAGACATGGATGACCTCTAATTTCCTGCTTTTAAACTCAGATAAAACTGAAGTTATTGTTCTTGGCCCCACAAATCTTAGAAACATGGTGTCTAACCAGATCCTTACTCTGGATGGCATTACCCTGACCTCTAGTAATACTGTGAGAAATCTTGGAGTCATTTTTGATCAGGATATGTCATTCAAAGCGCATATTAAACAAATATGTAGGACTGCTTTTTTGCATTTACGCAATATCTCTAAAATCAGAAAGGTCTTGTCTCAGAGTGATGCTGAAAAACTAATTCATGCATTTATTTCCTCTAGGCTGGACTATTGTAATTCATTATTATCAGGTTGTCCTAAAAGTTCCCTAAAAAGCCTTCAGTTAATTCAAAATGCTGCAGCTAGAGTGCTGACGGGGACTAGAAGGAGAGAGCATATCTCACCCATATTGGCCTCTCTTCATTGGCTTCCTGTTAATTCTAGAATAGAATTTAAAATTCTTCTTCTTACTTATAAGGTTTTGAATAATCAGGTCCCATCTTATCTTAGGGACCTCGTAGTACCATATCACCCCAATAGAGCGCTTCGCTCTCAGACTGCAGGCTTACTTGTAGTTCCTAGGGTTTGTAAGAGTAGAATGGGAGGCAGAGCCTTCAGCTTTCAGGCTCCTCTCCTGTGGAACCAGCTCCCAATTCAGATCAGGGAGACAGACACCCTCTCTACTTTTAAGATTAGGCTTAAAACTTTCCTTTTTGCTAAAGCTTATAGTTAGGGCTGGATCAGGTGACCCTGAACCATCCCTTAGTTATGCTGCTATAGACGTAGACTGCTGGGGGGTTCCATGATGCACTGTTTCTTTCTCTTTTTGCTCTGTATGCACCACTCTGCATTTAATCATTAGTGATCGATCTCTGCTCCCCTCCACAGCATGTCTTTTTCCTGGTTCTCTCCCTCAGCCCCAACCAGTCCCAGCAGAAGACTGCCCCTCCCTGAGCCTGGTTCTGCTGGAGGTTTCTTCCTGTTAAAAGGGAGTTTTTCCTTCCCACTGTAGCCAAGTGCTTGCTCACAGGGGGTCGTTTTGACCGTTGGGGTTTTACATCATTATTGTATGGCCTTGCCTTACAATATAAAGCGCCTTGGGGCAACTGTTTGTGTGATTTGGCGCTATATAAAAAAAAATTGATTGATTGATTGATAATGCATCTTGCCATAGAGCAAAAACTGCAAAAACATTCCTTGCAAAAAGACACATAGGGTCAATGTCATGGCATAGGGTCAATGTCAATGAGCAGATCTGATTTGATGCAGGTGTTAATTTGGGGGATGAAAATTTACAGGGTGATTCCATAATTTTTTCCTCAGAATTGAGTGATTCCATATTTTTTTCCTCTGCTTGGTCTAAAAAAGTAACTGTTACTGACTGCCACAATCTCTTTTTCTTGATTTCTTATAGTGTTTCTTAAAGCCAGAAAGTTGCCATTTGAAATGACTTTAGTTTTGTGTCATGTCTGTGATCTGCTTTTTTTCTACAAAATTAAACAACTGAATGAACATCCTCTGAGGCCGGTGATTCCATAATTTTTGCCAGGGGTTGTACTTGTATTCTGAAGGATTGTCAGCTATGTTACTACAACCATGTAGTGTGCTTCCCTGAATGTGATCCAGTGTCCAGGTAGTTCAGTACTGAAGACCCCAGCAACTGCAAAATACTCAGAGGATGCCCAGGTGGAGATGGACCAGTAATCTGCCTGGGTAATTGCCAGTCAGCATCCAGGGTATTTCCATAGTATGGTGGGTGTGGTGATGCTCGTGGCCTGCACATGCTCCCTAACCTGATCTTGCCAGCTTTGGCTGCATTATTGAGTTTATGTGAGCGTTTATCTGCTGTACCACTGGACTTGGGAAGTCTGAAACTTGATAGCCATCAACTGGCCCAAAGATTACACAACAACAACAACATGGGGCAAATGTGAAAAATTGCTTTTTGCTTTAATTCTTAGGACACGTGGCTCAGATATCAGGTTGTCATGAAGTCATTATTGGTCGTATCTGTTTTTTTAGTGGCTTTAGCATGAGATGCTATTTGATACAAGAATTAGGGCATGTAGTCTAACATATCTTTGGCATTAAAGGGTTTGTTCATGCGGTCTGTCACCTAATAATGATGCTTCACAGCACCTTACTCACTACGGATTATTCTCCTCAGTTAAATGAGGCATGGCTTCAGTGCCATAAACAGATTACAGGGTTTTTCTCACTGTATGGGATTAGTAATTCCAGAGATTAATGTGGGATTTGTTCCCCCAAATTGTTGCCAAAAGTAAGTAATTTGATTGAGTTACTCACTTCTGAAAACATGAAACCCAGCATTTGATAACAGAGGTGGTATTTAAAATTTTACATCCATAGATAGTCTTGAGAAAGTTCTTTTTTGTAAAAGCAAGTCTAATGCTTTAAATTATCCCCCACTGCCAGGGGACAACGGTGACAAATCCAAAATGAGTGAACTGGAGCAGCTTCGACAGGAGGCCGAGCAACTTAGGAACCAGATAAGGGTACATCCCATGAAATTTGTTAAAATTAAGTTCAGCTTTCCCTTTTTTGGTCCATGCCATGATTTATTATAGTGTTGTGGCTTTCTTTCTATGATTCCATGTTTTTCAGGATGCAAGAAAAGCATGTGGAGATTCCACTCTGACACAGGTATGTAAAGATACAATATACATGTTTTAGTTATCTCATGAAGGTAAAGGTTTATTTTCTGTTTGTTCTTGTTTAGTGTTGTATATTTGGTTGAGTAATTGGTACCGTTTGTTCTGTCACTTAGTTTGAGGACATGAATGCATTGATTAGCATTTTTGTGATTTCCATTCATTTAGAAGTGTGATTTTAATTAAAGCCCACAATGAAAAGAAGTTTTTGAACTTTTTTGTGCAATCTTCTGTCATCTCCTATATACAACGTTTAAAATTTTGCACACTGTATTTTCTATGTATTAATAATGATTAATAATAACACACATGGGCCAAACAGATGGATGTTAAAGATGTGTAAAACTTAACTATGGATTAAAAAGTGATTCTTTTATTGTAGCCTTGATATGTCGCCTCTTTTTGTTATAACAGATGATTTGGCAAAAAAACATTTGGTGAATTGTAGTGATTGTAACACAGTTTTAGCCCTCCCCAATACTAGAATTATAAAAGGTTTGTCTAGATATACACAAGATGGAGGTTTACAAGGCACTTGTTCGCGTTTGGCATAAATTGTGTGTTCCTGTGCATGTTTTCCCATTTAAGACATTTAATGGGCTTTCCGGTACCGTTAATAATTATGTAGCACTTTGATTAACTGATTCTACATTCAACCTAGATAACAGCCGGCCTGGATCCAGTGGGGCGAATTCAAATGCGGACGAGACGCACTCTCCGTGGACACCTCGCTAAGATCTACGCCATGCACTGGGGTGCAGACTCAAGGTTATATTATATGTGTTTCTTTCATGAGTTCACATATTCCCTTTGATTGAAATGGGAGTAGGTATAGGGAGTGAAAACCAGCAGACGGTTGGGCCTTTATTACATAGTTTTCCATGCTTGGATTATAGCTATAGCCACCACTGAGTTATTGAGAAATACATAAAATATAATAAATAAATACATGGATGTATTAATTCATAATAACAGTAATTTAATTTCAGACTCAAACTACATTTGTGTGCTCCATTAGCACAAATAAAACCTATATATTTTGAGGAATTTTAGAGAGATTGGTGCATATTACACAGTGGTGTCCTAAATTAAGACGTAACAGTTTACACTAAAGATGTTCTTGAGGTTAAAAACAGTGGACTTTAGTGCTGTATTTGTTAGTAAACATGGGGGGGGGGATTCTTAGATGCATTGCAATGCAGATGTGGACGATTCTGGATTGATTCATAAATCTAAAAAATCTATTTTCTAAATGTTAATTGCTGGGGAAGGAATGCTGGCGCTGGCCATGGTTAATGAGCAGTTTTCACATTCCTTATGTAAAGCTGTATTTCTGCTTTTACTCAAGTCATCAGTGCACTCTTTACTTGAGAACATTTGCCATACAGCTTTGTTAGGACCACTCTGCTCCTGATCTAGCAAAGACAGCACACGGGAGCGGTTACAGGTGCTGGGAGATGTGCTGCATGATGACGTAGAAAATCCAGTTCTGGCCACTAGGTTTTAAAATTTAGAATCAGTGAATGAGAGCCACACATGTGCAAGTATGTCTGAGCTGTTAAAGGATGTATTGGAAGTAAATTATTTTGGATTCTTACAAATTTGCTTTGAAAAATACCAATCCTGTATAGAAGAAATATGCATGGATAATCGTTTTATAATCACATTGCAGTCCTCTGAATTATAATGGAATTGTGAAGTGCCTAGAGGGTCCCACCCCTACTAAACACATTGGTTAACTCTCAGTTGTTAGCTAATGTTTATTACTGCATTAACTAACATCACTTAATGTGCCTTTGTTAAAAACGGACCATCTCAAAACACAGGAGTGTAACTTTTAAAATAATTATGTCTGCCAAGGATGTGATAAAATCATTATCGTTTATTTATTTATTTGTCTGTCTGTTTGTTAGCAGGATTACGTCAAAACTACTGCACGGATTTTGACAAAATGTTTTTACCACAGATAGATATTAGGCCATGGACGAACCCATTAAATTTTGGAGGTGATCTGCATCCGGATTTTGGATCAAGGTTTCACTTTATATAATCTTTTAAGGATTACGTCAAAACTACTGCACAGATTTTGCTGAAACATTCACCAAAGATAGATATTAGGCCATGGAAGACTCCACTGAATTATGGAGGTGATACGGATCCAGATTCTGGATCAGGATTTCACTTTGTACACCTCACTTTGTCCAATTTCGAGGATTACATCAAAACTACTTAAGGGATTTTCACCAGATTTTCACCACACATTGGTGTTAAGACTCAAATTTTGGAGGTGATCCAAATGCAGATTCTGGATCAGGATTTCACTTTGTAGACTTTTAAGGATTACATCAAAACTACTTCACGGGTACGACATCACAATGTAAAACCAAGATCAGGAAGACACTATTTTGTTTCAGCTTGTGAAATAAATATCAGATTACAACATCTTGATCAGTCGGACCACTCTGGATCAGTATGCAATTTTTGCATTGTGTTGTGGAATCCGGATCCAGGTAAAGTCCGGGTCACTGTGTGAATCACATATCTGTTATTTTGAGTCCTCGTCAACCCTTGGCAAACATCTCAGATTGTTCTTGTTCTGAAATGCCAACAACTGTCTTTTATGAACCCAAGTTAATGCACCAATATAGAAAACTGAGCAACTTAAGTCATTAAATCTGTGTGGCGAAGACCGGTAGTAATTTTTTTTTTTCACCAGGTTTCCATGATTTGCATAGAGGGTGTGAAGTTAATGGAGTCAGTAAAGGGCAAGAGAGGTGTTCCAATGTCACTTTTCAGGAACGTTGTGGAAACAAAGCCATCTGAAGCATTGAGACTTTTCAGCTATTTGTGTCACCAAAAACATTATTTACCCACAGCCTAAATTTGCAACATCAAACAAACAAACATTACAAACATTAGTTACTTAACAGCAAACAGTGTGCTAATCATAGTGTCTGTTATCAGTCATCATACTGCTGTTCTGTTTTTTATTAACATCAGAGATGAAGTGTGACTGAGCAGTGCAAACACCACTGTAGTGCTATCAAATTTGATATTGTTGTAACCATTGAAGACCCTGAAAAGGATACCTCGGAGTATAATCATAAAATGTGATTAATTATCCTCCCAAAGTTTGCTGTTGATTCACTTACTTTAAAAGATGGACACATGAGCACCGTGTTCTTTGAAAGCGCGCTGATAAAAATAAAACCAAAGAATGAAGCCAGAGTGCGGCTGTTGTCCTCATCACCTGCACAGGAGATGTCCAGCATGCTGTCCATGCATGCAAGAAGGAACTGAGCCTTAGATTTATTCCACTGCAGTCTTCAGAAAAATAAATAAAAAGGGGAAAAGACAGTAAATCCAGTTCGCGCAGCTTGTCCGTGGCCAGACCGGACGCGTCCAGCCCGCTCGCGTACATGCACAGCGGGTGTGCACTGACCAGGAGCATTAAACTTATTTTCACTTTTGTCCTCATAAAAATAAATTAATAAAAAGAGGTAAACACAGTAAATCTGATTTTTGCAGCTCATCCATGGGTGGACAGGATGTGCCCAGCCCGCTCACGTGTGTGCATGGCAAGTGGGTGCCAGCTGACTGGCTGGAGGCTGCTGGATTTGTCCAGGCACTTCCAGAAGCGCTGTTCCTTTCCCATCATATAAGTGGAAAAGTGTGTATCAACACCTCACAAGTTGTCTCACATGTTGCGCACATTCTGAGTCACAGAGACCATGTGGTGAAGAGTACAAGGCACCCGACAGACAATTTGGCGTGCAAGTTTATCGTGCAAATTTTTTGGTCTGTTCAAAAGTAAGGTGACATACAGCTGCCGCCCCGCGACTGAGGCACGGGGACGGTGAACAACTGTGAACCTCACACCGAACTGCACAAATTTACTTGCAGATTCCATTCGCAAGCGGTCACAGTCCAGTCAGATACTATCCTCATTGTTAAGTGCTGATCTGGATTTGAGCTAGAACAATTAGGTAAAGGTTAGTGTGCTTTAAAGTTATGCGAGTGTTTGTGTTCAGTTTTTTTTAGTGCCAACTCACAAAGTCACCCCAAGGCACTTCACAAGGTTAAGGTCTAACCTTAGAAACCCCCCTGAGTGAGCACGTAGGTAACAATGTTAAGGGAAAAACTCCCTCAGGCCTTTTTTGAGGAATAAACCTCAAGCAGACCAGACTCGAGAGGGGTGACCCACTGCTTTGGTCATACTATTAATAATAAAGATTAAGTAAGTACAACAACAACAACATACAAAAGAGACATTACAGAAGTAAGCATCCATAACTATATGGATGCTTACTTCTGTAAACTTTTTATCAGACTTTTTTTCTTTCTTTAACCTTTATTTAACCAGATAATAAAATCCATTGAGAACCAGACCTCTTTCACAATGGTGACCTGGCCAAGAAGGGCAGCAGCACACGACATACAAGACAAACCAAATGTAACAAAACAACACAACCACCATAAAATACAAATACAAGCAGCTGACCAAAGGACACAAGAGCTATTTTTTGGAGTAACATTGTAAGCCCCAACAACAATAACAACTGTTTTATCTCAGCAGGCAAACCGTTCCACAGAACAGGTGCACAATAAGAAAAAGCTCTGTGACCAGCTGACTTCTATTTAACCTTTGGAGCACACGGTAATGCTGCATACTGAGAACACAGAGCACGGTCTGGTACATAAGATTGTTTGATTGTTGTAAGATGAACTTGTGTCCTAAGTAGTTTGGGTTTGGAATTTTTTGTTGTTTTGAAATCACAGTGAGAAGGTTACAGATTTTCAAACACTGACTGAGACTGTTTCTGTAGCTCCTGCATTGAGACAGCAGGTGCTAATAATGACACAGAGTTGTTGTTGTTGTTTCAGCTGCACCCATTTGGTCGAGGTCACCACAGAGGTTACAGTCAGATCTGCATTGGTATTTGGCACGTTTTATGCCGGATACCCCTCCTGATGCAACAGAGTAGTTTAAACAATTATATTCTGTTACATGTATCCACATAATCTTTTTAAAGCCTGAAGATAGGATTGTTAGCATACATTTGTAAATTGGATATGTGTTAGGGTTTGTTTATGACCCGGAGCTCAAACATGTCGAGGCGGTTTTGCAGGCGAGATAACGCCGCTACTCTGGTTAGCTGTGTAGGCTAACACTTACTGACACAACGTCTCCTATCTGCCTGGGAACCAAAAAAAAAAAACTTTTCACGACTGCTTTAGTGATTGCAGCTGAAAAACAGTACACCATTTATCTGTGTGAAGTTATGCTGTGTATATATTGCACAACGGCATGCAGGTCCCCACAAGTGGTCAAATCTTGCGATATCATACAGGATGGAAATGAGACTATGGTGTAGAGCCCGACCGATATATCGGCCGGCCGATATTATCGGCTGATATACGCCCTTTTCAAAGTACTCACTATTCTATCGGCTGCAATTCGGCCGATAGAACGCCAATAATTTCTCATAAACAGAACAGTTACTGAAATAATGTTTGTGTCGGCAATGTAAAATGTCCTTGCACCATTTACCCAGTAGATGGAGCTCTGACTCCATTCAACTGAGAGCTGCTTACACTCCTGCTTAAATGTGTTCATCACCGGCCCCCATAGTTCGCCGTCACGCTGCACTGATCGGCTGACAAAAGCATACAAGTAAGTTTATAAGGATCTACATCCTTATCCTGAACCTGTATCTAAGTTGCAGCAACAAGAGGTACAAGATCAGATGTATTTCACAACTCTTTTTAAGGATATGTATTTGCTAATTTCACAAAGGTTTAATTCTTGAACTTGAAAATTCTTCTCTGTTATAAAGTTAATTAATATGAGGAGAAAGCTTCAGCTTTTAGCTCATATCTTTTTTTGTTAAGGGTCCAAAAAAGAACATTTTATTCATTAAAAAAAAAAATATATATATATATATATATATCGGCTGATTTATCAGCTATCAGCAAATCAGCCGATTATCAGCATTTTTTTTCATCCCGATATTGTTATCGGCATCAGCCTCAAAAAATCCATATCGGTTGGGCTGTACTGTGGTGCCCTATTGCATTGCATACTATATTTTAGTATGTAGATGTTTCCTCCATGCAGTAAAAATAAATAAATAAATTGCCCACCAGCGGCATATGCACCACTCAGACAAGACACTTGAATTTACAGTTGATGCATCAGTGATTCTGCATCGTTTACTTCATATATCAGGAATTTTTCAACACCTTTTGTACAAACATGCCTACAGAATAACAGTGATCAAGTGTAACAACAATGTCGCTACAGGCTTCTGGTTAGTGCCTCTCAAGATGGAAAACTGATCATCTGGGACAGCTACACCACCAATAAGGTAAAAGAACAAAATACGGTCAACTGAGCAGTTCACCAGCTCGACCAACACTTGAAATTTATTCTAATTGATTGTCTTTATGTTTTAATTTTACATTCCAGTATTTGTAAAATCCTTCTCCCCCTAGATACACGCCATCCCCCTGCGGTCCTCCTGGGTGATGACATGTGCATATGCGCCCTCTGGGAATTATGTTGCCTGTGGAGGACTTGACAACATCTGCTCCATTTACTGCTTGAAGACACGTGAGGGCAATGTCAGGGTCAGCAGAGAACTTCCTGGCCACACAGGTAAAAGAGTCACCCCACCCCCCCACCCCCCGTCACATTTGACATACATCTTTTTTTTTGGGAGTAAGGTGATCAAAACAAAGCCCCTTTATTTATTCATATATCAAATTTGTTTCAATTTCACATGTGCTCCAATCTGATGCCTGTGTGATTCCAGTTCATGTGACCCAGTTTTTTCTTTTTATTTATCCACATCTTGCATCTCTGTATGTTATACCGCCGCCATCGCTCAGTTCTGCTTCTCTGTCACTGAGCAGCAAACATTCAAATGCACAGTTTTCGTCTCTGACTATGTTGAACTTGTGAGGTGAGAAAACATTCCCACCTACAGATGTGTTTGGACAGCTCGGAAATCCTTGTTCCTTTGGTCCAGTTTGTTTGTTTGTTTGTTAGTTAGTCATATATCTCAAAAGGTATCAAATGGATTTCAGTGAAATTTGCTGGAGAAGTTGGCCTTTGGTCCAGCAAGAGTTGATTAGATTTTGAGCAGGTGTGTATCCAGCTTAACATTTTAATAATAGTTTTGTCTCCAGTTATATGTCACTTGTACTTTGGTTAACCACACCCCTGCTTGCACTTAAGCACACTTAAGACCGGGTAAATGGAGGATTTGGTAGATACACATTAAATTAATGTACGTTATTATTTTATTTCATCATGTGGATTATGATTTTTGTTGAATGTTTCCATGATAAACTTTTAGCACAGATTCAATTCACAGATTACAGTCAGAAAAAGGCAGGTTTTTGGCCAAAACCTCAGATGTGAAGGAAGACATCAGGCCTCTTCAGCATTATTGGTACTCCTGTTTTTAAAGATACATTTTTGAATTATTTTAAAAATAAATGCAAATTTACAATTACAATATTTCACCAAATGCCACAAAAATAATTTCACATAATGAAATGAAAAAACAAAACAAACAAAAAACAAAACAGAAATTAGAGCACTGCGCTCGTAGAACGCAAACTTCCACCAACACTAGTTTCCAATTCCACAAGGATTTTCCAGGTCAAAGTCCTGTTGGAAGTGGCTTTTCATAAGTTATAATACAAAATATAGATCAAAAGGGTTTTTCAATGTTAATATCAAATATGGTAAATCCACAGTATGGATCAGATGCGGATCAAACTTTGTCAGGTGATGTTGTGTGCCAGTCTGCACCTCACTTTCAAAGATGAGAGTGATTGGGGCTTGTTTGATGAAGATATAATGCAAAATGTACACCAAATGAGCTTTTCAGTATTAAATTCAGATGTCCACAAAATCCACAATCCAGATCAGATCCGGTGTCGTTGACCGAACGGCCCCTAAAAATCGGTCCACCCTACTGTCACTGTGCACGCGTCATTTCTGAGCATCACCAGCGTTTCGCCGTTTAACACCTTGTTTCTGCTTCAAACTGCACTCTAGTCATCATCTGTCTCCGCGACAGATATCTGAAGCTTTTGTACAACAATCAATTCCACATAAATCCAGCATGATTTCATAATAAAAGATGGAAGAAGTGATCAGAGCACCACAACAGCACAAGCTACTGCTGATGTTTTCACTGCACCTCCGTCATTTCAAAGCGTCAGTAGTGACTCACCATTTATCGCCATGTTTCTGCTGAAAACTGACTTTATAATGATTTAAGAGGTTTCCATTATTCCATTTGATTGCGTTGGGTGTAGAGACTCTGTCTCAGATGAACTGCTGTGGTCCTAAATGATGCATGCGCAGTGGAGGCAGGACGGACACCGGATCAAACTTTGTCAGGTGACAGTGAGTGACAGTCTGCACCTCAGTTTCAAATATGAGAGTGGTTGGAGCATGTTTGATGAAGATATAATGTAAAATATACATTAAACTGGGTTTTCAATGTTAAATTTAAATGGCCACAAAATCTGTAATCTGGATCAGAATTGGATCAAACTATGTCAGTCGTTAAAGGATCCCATCCACAAGAGGTATCGATAAGGGAATCTATAAAGAATCGGATCGATAAGCAGAATCGATAATGGCATCAATATCGATAAAATCTTATCAATACCATCCCTAATTGTATTGCACCAAATCCCATCGTATCGCATTGTGAGGAATTGAATCGTCATCAAATACATATCAAATCACATCGAATCAGGAACAGGGGTGAATCGTATCGCATCGTATCATCATCATTTATCACTATGTATATTGTATTGCTGGTAGTCTAACAAGGTGTGTATCGAATTGTTGTCAGTGATGAGATTCACATGCCTAATGTAAATGTATGTATGTACAATGACAATAAAGGCCTTTCATTTTCATTTCATACATAGTGAAGGGTTCATTTATGTACTTATTTAAAGGGGAACAGAAACGCCCACGGATTATTTATAGCACGAATAAACACAAAAAATGTGTGTTCTTTTGATAGTTCAAGAAACACTAAACAGCATAAAACATCTACAGAAAACCTTGTTTTAGTCGTGGTCTGAGAGGCTTTGACATCAACCGGCTGCCGCCATTTATGCAGGTCAGGCGAGTGACATCACTGGTTGAGGCACCAACAAAGAGGTTATATATGACTACTGGAGTCCGCACTCCCAATGCTGCCCACTAAATGTGAACGTCCCTTCATGGACAGTGACATGACGTCGCCTAACCAGGCAAAATATTGACTAAGTTCCCGGATGTTAATGCATTTTCAATGGGGATTCATGACTTAACACACTCAGAAAAACATTTGCAAAATACATGTTATAATGCCATTCTGACCTGGATATTAGTGTTGAAAGTTACACAGATCTCAACAACAGCACTGTTGAGCTGCACTGCTGCTGTTTTCAGCATAGCGCGGCTCCTAAAATCATTACAAACACACACATATATATATATATATTATATTTTTACACAATTATCCTTTATTGACCGAGTTTCATTCATGAAGTCAGTGGTGTGTGTGTGTGTACATCTCTGTGTGTGAGTGGTGTTTGTAAGTGTCGTCCGTGTCCTCAGACGGCACGGGCAGGAAACATACACCTGTTTATCAACCAAATGTCACAGACAAAGTGACAAGAATAACCAAAACCACTTACTTATGGAAGGAAATATTGTCTCCCTTGTTCTTCCGCTTGTGGTTTTGCCAACATGCGCAGCTTTCTGGCATATTCCACCTGTTTCTTGATGAGACTAATAGAACTTCAATGAGTGAGCTCAGTAAACTGCCCAGAACACCTCAACCAGTGACGTCAACCGGAAGTGCCCTCCACTAACTTCAGCCAATGCCAATTTACACATCAATTTAATGGCAAATTTGATTCAAATAATATCTATACTGCGCTGAAATATTCTGCAAGTGTATGAATAACACCTAATTTTTACCAAGGAAATGCACAAACAAATTCTCAAAAAGCGTTTCTGTTCCCCTTTAATTGATCTTGATGACACAGGCACCAACAGGACGGAGCAGTGAATATTTTGGATTTTATTGCATGAGCTCGGTTCATTCATGTTTTAATAATTATTTGGTGTCTGGAATTGCTTTGTGGCTCTTCGATCATATTTCACGCTGTAATCCCAAAACAGATTAATTGCTGTTGGTAAAATTTGCAGAATAATGGTGTTATCATTTGATGTTTTGGGGTACCAGCTCAGTGTCCCATCATTACACCCCACAGTGGTCCAAGGTATGTCCCTAAATGTAGGATACCTTTTTCTGTTGACCAAACGTACTGGCTTTGAGGAGGAGAAAAAAAATCAGATGAGTCTTCTAAGGCGCATCTGAGTCATGTTGTGGGCTTATATATGTTTTCTTTGGGGCAGTAGAATATTTGTTTTACTGTTTAAGTAGATGTTTAGTTACCTGGTTAGGTCAGAAAAGTGCATCCTGACAAATTAACAGATTACTTGTTTTAGGACAGAAAATTGGATTGGATTGGTATCAGCAGATACTAAAGGTTCCACTATCGGTATCATATCAGACATGAAAAAGTGGTATGATACCACCCCTGGGTTTTGTGGATACTTTTTTGTGTATAGCTGATAACATGCACTCTAAAAACGGAACTGCTGTTTCAACAGGAAAAATTGATGTAGCAGTTTGCATAGATTTTTTTTAAAGTTATTTCAACTTAATTATTTAATTGTCAACTGAGTTAATGGCACAAGACTTCTTTAGTTAAGTTGAAATAACTTTAGTTAAATTGCAAATTGTTACATCACTTTTTCTTGTTGAGACAGCGGTTCATTTTTTTAGACTGTGATAGACACTTGATACTTGCACCGTAGGTGGCTCATAGGAAGTAAACAAGCCTGTATTTTTAAGGTATATTAATTGATTTGGACTATTTTATTTTATTTTTGTATTTGTTGCCAAGTTTGGACTTTGTGCACTTGTATGTTCTGCTGACGCTCCCGGCTGTTGATGATAATGTAATGGCTCTAGAAATGCTTCAGGATGGTTTCCTGCAATGACTGGGATGTTTTTGTTTATACTGCTTTACTTTGTGTTATTTTGATGTTAAATCAAACACACAATTCATGGGTCATGATGCTGACACCAGTCAGAACAAAATCATAATCAGCATTCAGGAAAATGTTAATGTAACTGTGGGCAACTGTGCTTGCAAACTGATTAGGACAGAATACAATAATAATGTGTATTTAAATACGAAGAAACTCAGTTTGTTTTTTTAATGGCACAGATTTAATCAAATAACCACTGTACAAATAAAAAAGTCTTAATGTGAACATGTAACTTCCCTCAGGTTATCTGTCTTGTTGCCGTTTCATGGACGACAATCAAATCATTACAAGTTCAGGAGACACCACATGGTGAGTGTGAAAGGTCAAATCTACAAATGTCTTTTCCTAAGCCAGTCAGTGTGTTACTCTTCGTTTTCTGCCCCAGTGCACTGTGGGACATTGAGACGAGCCAGCAGACCACTGTTTTCACGGGCCACACCGGTGATGTCATGAGCGTGTCCTTGTCGCCTGACCACCGCACCTTTGTGTCAGGAGCCTGCGACGCTTCAGTCAAACTGTGGGACATCAGGGATAGCATGTGCCGGCAGACCTTCACGGGACACGAGTCGGACATCAACGCTGTCTGTGTGAGTGATGTGAAAACAGGGTTTCTCAACCTTTTCTACTTTAAGTTGCACCTGTTCATACTTGTAAGGAGTTGTGGCCCATGAAAAACACACCCCCAATTATTTTGGCAAATCTAGTCTAATAATCTGTTTGTAAAGTGTATTAATAGATTTCAGCATCCCTCCCTTTTACAGATGGGAGCCCAGGAATTAAATGAATCCAAAAAAGCAAACTGTAATCTGAATTGTATTTTTGGAGACTTTTAGTATTTTTTGGCAAAATAGTAACACTGCTGTTATTTTTTCCCTTAAGGATTTGTTTTCTCCACCTGTCCTTATATCACAGTGTAGAATTTTAGTTTGTCTAACAGAGTCCCAAACTGATGATGATTAAAGTTGAACAAATCATATATTTAGTAAATGATGTTTATACATTTTTACTTGCTACAGTGGGGTAAAAAAGTACTTATTCAGTCCCTGAATGTGCAAGTTCTCCTACTTAGAAAGATGAGAGAGGTCTGTAATTTTCATCATAGGTACACTTCAACTATGAGAGAGAAAATGAGAAAAAAATCCAGGAAATCACATTGTAGGATTTTTAAAGAATTTATTTGTAAATTATGGTGGAAAATAAGTATTTGGTCAATAAAAAAAAGTTCAACTCAATACTTTGTAACATAATCTTTGTTGGCAATGACAGAGGTCAAACATTTCCTGTAAGTCTTCACAAGGTTTACACACACTGTAGCTGGTATTTTGGCCCATTCCTCCATGCAGATCTCCTCTAGAGCAGTGATGTTTTGGGGCTGTCGCTGGGCAACACGGATTTTCAACACAAATTGTCTATGGTGTTGAGGTCTGGAGACTGGCTAGGCCACTCCAGGGCCTTGAAATGTTTTTTATGGAGCCACTCCTTTGTTGCCCGAGTGGTGTGTTTGGGATCATTGTCATGCTGGAAGACCCAACCGTGTTGCATCTTCAATGCTCTCACTGAAGGAAGGAGGTTTTGCCTTAAGATCTCATGATACATGGCCGCGTTCATTCTTCCCTTAACACGGATCAGTCGTCCTGTTCCCTTTGCAGAAAAAACAGCCCCAAAGCATGATGTTTCCACCCCCATGCTTCACAGTAGATATGGTGTTCTTGGGATGCAACTCAGCATTCTTCTTCCTCCAAAAAAAAACTAGTTGAGTTTTTACCAAAAAGTTCTATGTTGGTTTCATCTGACCACATGATATTCTCCCATTCCTCTTCTGGATCATCATATGCTCTCTGGCAAACTTCAGACGGGCCTGGACATGTACTGGCTTAAGCAGTGGGACACGCCTGGCACTGCAGGATTTGAGTCCCTTTCTGCGTAGTGTGTAGCCTTTGTTACTTTGGTCCCAGCTCTCTGCAGGTCATTCATCAGGTCCCTCCATGTAGTTCTTGGATTTTTGTTCACCGTTCTCATGATCATTTAACCCCACAGGTTGACATCTTGCGTGGATCCCCAAATCAATGGAGATTATTAATGGTCTTGTATGTCTTCCATTTTCTTACAATTGCTCCCACAGTTGTTTTATTCACACCAGCCTGCTTGACTATTGTAGATTCACTCTTCCCAGCCTGGTGCAGGTCTACAATTTTCTTCCTGGTGTCCTTCGACAGCTGTTTGGTCTTGCCCATGATTGAGTTTGGAGTCTGAGTGTTTGAGGCTGTGGACAGGTGTCTTTTATACAGATAATGTGTTCCAACAGGTGCTATTAATACAGGTAACAGGTGGAGGACAGAAAAAGTTCTTGAAGAAGAAGTTACAGGTCTGTGAGAGCCAGAAATCTTGCTTGCTTGTGGGTGACCAAATACTTATTTTCCACCACAATTTACAAATAAATTCTTTAAAAATCCTACAATGTGATTTCCTGGATTTTTTTTTTCTCATTTTGTCTCTCATAGTTGAAGTGTACCTATGATGAAAATTACAGGCCTCTCATCTTTCTAAGTAGGAGAACTTGCACAATCAGGGACTGACTAAATACTTTTTTACCCCACTGTATGTAAAACATCTACTTTCCAACATAGGTTAGATTAATATTAGAATATTAATATTATTAATACCGTACATTACCAAAGATTAGCTCCAACTTAGAAAAACAATTGTGGTTCACGAGATGGCACTACAAAAACCACTCATGTGCCATGGCCCAGTGGGTGAGAAATCTGCCTTTAAAAAGAAAAAATATATAATTTGAGTCCATTACATTTGCATAAATCTCTAGCTAATGATGAAAAAGAGCAACAGGAAGATACATTTTATGTGAAGCGCTCCTTATTCTCAAACAAAATACAAATCAAAATACAAATCAAAAATTATGTGTGCATGTATGTATGTATGAGGTTTTGCAGTAATGTCAGAAGTTAAGGGGGTGTTGACTGACATTGAGTATTAGTATCTGTGACTAAGCCTTCCTGATTGATGTTCCAGTTACTCAAAGATAAAGCGTGTTCAGTCATGTCCCAGAGGATGGTGAGTTAGTGAGTTTGTCATGAAGAAGGACAACAGCTTTATCTGATTACTCTAAAGCCCCCATCACACATAGCAAGAATGTGCAGGAACCAGGCCGACTTGGCAAATATGGTCATAATTCGGATGCAGTCGGGAGGAAAAGAGGCGTGGTCAGCCGTGTCAGAACGCATCCGGACTGCCTCGTGCACACCTGCAGGATGCCGCCCAGACATATTACAGACAAAAGTCAGATGACACAGACTGCTGTCAGACAGCACTGACGTTGGAGCTGTCACTCACTCACTCACTCACTCACTCACTCACTCACTCACTCACTCACTCACTCACTCACTCACTCACTCACTCACTCACTCACTCACTCACTCACAAACTCACTCACTCACAAACTCAACCACACAATCAAATCTTCGCTCGTCCTCACCTTCCCAGCGCAAAACTGACCTCTCATCAGTGTGTGTCTCATATGACGGAGTGCGCGCATGTACGTGCATAGAACAGGTGATCCAAACAGCATGCGAGTGTGTGGCCAAATGAAATGTCCACTCAGCTGCACGCGCGTGTTCATAATTGGCTGAACGAACTGCTGCACATGCATGTGCCTGCGTGCGTAGAACAGGTGATCAAAGCAGCATGGGAGTTCAGTTGCATGTATGTGTGTTCATAAAGGCTGCGCCAGCTACTCCGAGTGCACACGTGGGGTGCATGTGCGCACACGAGCACAGGAGCTGTCCATCCAGAGAGTGTATAAACAGCCTGACAACTGTCAGTAATCACCTGCTTGTGTTCAGTCTGGTGCTAGATTTTACCTGTCCGGCAGGACTCCTTAACTGCTGCTGAACTGTGCTGGCAGTGCACCAACTTCCCACATGTGCACAACATTCTTCAGATGCAGCCATCGGACTTTTTCTTCTCTCTTTTTTTAAACTTTTTTGTTATCATTTTACTTGATACGCGTCTTAACACAACATGCAGTTGGATTATCGTTGTGGGACGGCACTTCATTTATGATTTATTTATGCCAGAGGTGGATTATGCATTTGTCATTCGATCGACATTGCCAGCACACAGTGCAGCCGGGTGAAAGGGACTTCACCAGCTGTCTGTGCTGCGCTGTGGAATGCGAGGTACCGTTGATGAGTTGCGTGTGTATTTTTATTGTCATGGGCTGAGGAAACATTTCCACATCATACCTGCTAGAGACTTAGGAGGTGAACATGTAATAATACATGCATTACAGCAGCGACATCCCGTTCAGCTGCGTTGCGGGCCGCTGCACCGAGCCTCTGACATGTGCACAGTGCCACATACATGTTATTACATAACATTTCCTTTGTCCTCCCTGGCTGGGGTCCAGTGGAGTGCAATGTCATTTTGACTGCGATCAGATGACGCACAAACTGCACATAGACCGCCGTCAGATGTGCATCGCATCTTGATGGTGCCAAGAGTGTTTTGAACATGTGGAACACACTCGGGACAGCCGAGCGAATGGGACCAAATATGTAGATGTTCACAGGCTGCCCTCCATTGGTCTTCAGACCGCAAGTCAATACTTCCTGATTGTGGCCGGATATGTCATTCTGATGCCATTCGGCCTCAGTCAGCATGGAACTTTTAAGTAAGATGTCAGGGTTTAGTGGCTATGTGAGATGAATGTGTTAGTGTTCGTGCTAATGCATCAATTTCTAATAGTTCCGGCTTTAATGCAAGACAGAAAATTAGTGCACTGCCACAGGACTTTACAGCAAACAACCCAGCCGTTAGAGAGCTTTGAGTAAGACTTTGAATCATCATTCATACGTGTTGTCCATTTGAGAAATATTTTGTTTCTGTAATATTTTTAAATATTCTGATACACTGAAATTACAGTGCATCTGGAAAGTAATCACAGCACTTCACTTTTCCACATTTTTTTTTATGTTACAGCCTTATTCCAAAATCAATTTTTTCCTCAAACTTCTACACAGTATCGCATAATGACAATGTGAAAAAAGTTTTTTTAATTTTATTTTTGCTAACTTATTAAAAAAACTTAAGAAATCACATGTACATAAGTGTTCACAGACCAATCAATCAATCAATCAATTTTATTTATATAGCACCAAATCACAACAAACAGTTGCCCCAAGGCACTTTATATTGTAAGGCAAGGCCATACAATAATTACGTAAAAACCCCAACGGTCAAAACTACCCCCTGTGAGCAAGCACTTGGCGACAGTGGGAAGGAAAAACTCCCTTTTAACAGGAAGAAACCTCCAGCAGAACCAGGCTCAGGGAGGGGCAGTCTTCTGCTGGGACTGGTTGGGGCTGAGGGAGAGAACCAGGAAAAAGACATGCTGTGGAGGGGAGCATAGATCAATCACTAATGATTAAATGCAGAGTGGTGCATACAGAGCAAAAAGAGAAAGAAACACTCAGTGCATCATGGGAACCCCCCAGCAGTCTAAGTCTATAGCAGCATAACTAAGGGATGGTTCAGGGTCACCTGATCCAGCCCTAACTATAAGCTTTAGCAAAAAGGAACGTTTTAAGCCTAATCTTAAAAGTAGAAAGGGTGTCTGTCTCCCTGATCTGCATTGGGAGCTGGTTCCACAGGAGAGGAGCCTGAAAGCTGAAGGCTCTGCCTCCCATTCTACTCTTACAAACCCTAGGAACTACAAGTAAGCCTGCAGTCTGAGAGCGAAGCGCTCTATTGGGGTGATATGGTACTATGAGGTCCCTAAGATAAGATGGGACCTGATTATTCAAAACCTTATAAGTAAGAAGAAGAATTTTAAATTCTACTCTAGAATTAACAGGAAGCCAATGAAGAGAGGCCAGTATGGGTGAGATATGCTCTCTCCTTCTAGTCCCTGTCAGTACTCTAGCTGCAGCATTTTGAATTAACTGAAGGCTTTTCAGGGAACTTTTAGGACAACCTGATAATAATGAATTACAATAGTCCAGCCTAGAGGAAATAAATGCATGAATTAGTTTTTCAGCATCACTCTGAGACCTTTCTAATTTTAGAAATATTGCGTAAATGCAAAAAAGCAGTCCTACATATTTGTTTAATATGCGCATTGAATGACATATCCTGATCAAAAATGACTCCAAGATTTCTCACAGTATTACTAGAGGTCAGGGTAATGCCATCCAGAGTAAGGATCTGGTTAGACACCATGTTTCTAAGATTTGTTGGGCCAAGTACAATAACTTCAGATGTTGCCATGAAGCTCAAAATTGAGCTCAGGTGCATCCTGTTTCCATAGATCATGCTTGAGATGTTTCTAAGGCTTAATTGGAGTCCACCTGGGGTAAATTCAGTTGATTGGACATGATTTAGAAAGACACACACCTGTCCACATATAAGGTGCTACAGTTTACACTGCATGTCAGAGCACAAACCAAACATGAAGTCAAAAGAATTGTCTGTAGACCTCTGAGTCAGGATTGTCTAGAGACACAAATCTGGGGAAGGATACAGAAACATTTCTGCTGCTTTGAAGGTCCCAATGACCACAGTGGCCTCCATCATCTGTAAATGGAACAAGTTTGGATCCACCAGGAATCTTCCTAGAGGTGGCCACCTGTCTAAACGGAGTGATCAGGGAGAAGGGCCTTCAGTCAGGGAGGTGACCAATAACCTGATGGTCACTCTGTCAGAGCTCCAGCGTTCCTCTGTGGAGAGAAGAGAACCTTCCAGAAGGACAGTCATCTTTGCAGCAATCCACTAATTAGGCCTGTATGGTAGAGTGGTCAGACGGAAGCCACTCCTTATAGTGCAGCAAATAACTGAAGAAATCTTTTAAATGGTGATGCAAGCACCAAATTTGGCACAAATACACCTTAGACATTACCCTTTTGAATTTTCAATAGGCAGCCAGTCAATTGAAGAATTACACAGGGGTCAAAATTAAAAGATGCTTCAATCATATTGAAAACTGCACCACATGTTTTGTCTGATCACAGAGATTCCAAAAAGGTATTGTTTGAACTGTCTGTGATTGAACATCTGTGGAGAGATCTGAAAATGGCTGTGCACCGATGCTCCCCATCCAACCAGATGGCTCTTGAGAGGTGCTGCAGAGGAATGGGCAAAACTGCCCAAAGATAGGTGCATCAAGCTTGTGGCATCACATTCAAGAAGACTTGAGGCTGTAATTGCTGCCAAAGGTGCATCAAGTTGTGCATGTGATTTCTTTTTTTTTTTTTTTTTTTTAGTATTTAATTTTTAATAAATTAGCAAAAATTTCAACAACAAAAATTTCCATGTTGTCATTATGGAGTGTTGTGAGTAGTATTTTGAAGGTGTTGGGGGCGGTGGGTGATAAATCGACTCCATTTTGGAATAAGACTGTAACATAAAGTATGGAAAATGTGCAGTGCTGTAAATACTTTCTGGATGTACTGTAGCAATAGTTTTCACAAGAATTATTTTTAAGTTTTCATTATGACACACTATCAAGCATATAATATAAAGACTTTGATTGGATTATGATTAAAAAATGGCACCAAGCAACAGCAGGAGTTCCATTTTATACAGTATCAGTTTATTGCATTTAACAGTTTGTCCATGTTTTCTTTGGTGTGTTCTTATTTTATTTTTGATTAATTCATGCTTCTTGCATTTCCACATGCCCGCTTCCACAGTTCTTTCCCAATGGCAGCGCCTTTGCCACTGGCTCTGATGACGCCACCTGCAGGCTATTTGACCTGCGTGCGGACCAGGAGCTCGGCCTCTATTGTCATGACAACATCATCTGTGGCATCACCTCTGTGGCTTTCTCACGCTCCGGACGCCTGCTGCTGGCTGGTTATGACGATTTCAACTGCAACATTTGGGACGCCATGAAGGGAGACAGAGCAGGCGAGTGCAGTAAAGACAAGAAAAAGCTTTTCTGTTTTGGAAATGTAATGAAATTTAAATCCACGAGTCTACTCACCAGTGCTGCAAACATGGAAAATGCTGGTTGCATTTGTGATTGTGAGGTATGACTGCAAGTGTTTCTTTAAGTTAAACCAGCTAATAAATGTCAAAAGAAGGCGACAGGATGTTTAGTTTTCACGCAAAATAAATAAGCAAATAACATCAATAAGAAACCAACAGCAGTGTCATCAGCTCTATGTGGATCACCGACATAATCACTAACAAGGTACAACCCGTCTGATGGCGTCACAGTGTGTTTATGTTAGTGCGTTTGAAGGATTTTCACAATAAAAGCATTAACGGAACACTTGCTTTAGGAATTTAAAATGTTACTTCGTATATTATTAGACAAAAAACAATGTGCAAAAACAACAGTATGACGTCCTGTATCGTTTAAGAGTTGAAATTCAGTGAGAACCTTATTTTGAATTATGTAAGCAGACACCCAGAGCTGGTTAGTTACACTTTCTGCCTTCAGGAACAAAGAAGGTAAATAAGAAATTACACATCAGTCATGTTGTTAAATCTTGCAAACAATCACAGTAGATGTGTCATTGGAAGTGTGCACGCCATTGCATTTCTAAGCTTTGATGGATGCATCCTAAATTATAGGCTGAAAAAACTTGCAATATGTTTTTGTTTAGGCTGCAAATAAAATTTATGAATTAACTGTAAATGAATAACAACTTAGAGTCAGATCTCTATAACTTAATGTGAGTACAGTGCATCTGGAAAGTATTCATAGCACTTCACATTTTCCACATTTTTTTATGTTACAGCCTTATTTTAAATTGGAGTAAATTAATCAATAAATGTATTTATTTATTTTTTCCCCCTCAAAATTCTACACCCCATAATGACAACATGAAAAAAAATTATTATTTTTTTTTTTAAATTGTTGGTAAATTTATTAAAAATAAAAACTAAGAAATCACATGTACTTAAATATTCACACCCTTTGCTCTGTACTTTGTTTTGCACTTTTGGCAGCAATTACAGAAGTCTTCTTGAATGTGATGCCACAAGCTTGATGCACCTATCTTTGGGCACTTTTGTCCATTCCTCTTTGCAGCACCTCTCAAGATCTATCAGGTTGGATGGTGAGCGTCGGTGCACAGCCATTTTCAGATCTCTCCAGAGATGTTCAATCAGATTCAGGTCTGGGCTCTGGCTGGGCCACTCAAGGACATTCACAGAGTTGTCCTGAAGCCACTCCTTTGATATCTTGGCTGTACGCATAGTGTTATTGTCCTGCTGAAAGATGAACCGTCACCCCAGTCTGAGGTCAAGAGCACTCTGGAGCAGGTTTTCATCCAGGATGTCTCTGTATATTGCTGTATTTATCTTTCCCTCAATCCTGACTAGTCTCCCAGTTCCTGTCGCTGAAAAATATCCCCGCAGGACAATGCTGGTACCACCATGCTTCACTGTAGCGATGGTGCCTCGTTTCCTCCAAATATGATGTCTGGCAGTCACACCAAAGAGTTTAATCTTTGTCTCATCAGAAAAGAGAATTTTGTCTCTCATGGTCTGAGAGTCCGTCAGGTGCCTTTTGACAAACTCCAGGCGGGCTGCCATGTGCCTTTTACTAAGGAGTGGCTTCCATCTGGCCACTCTACCATACAGGCCTGATTGGTGGATTGCTGCAGAGATGGTTGTCCTTCTGGAAGGTTCTCCTCTCTCCACAGAGGAATACTGTAGCTCTGACAGAGTGACCATCTAGTTCTTGGTCACCTCCCTGATTAAGGCCTTTCTCCCCCAATCACTTAGTTTAGAGGAGCAGCCAGCTCTAGGAAGAGTCCTGGTGGATCCAGACTTCTTCCATTATGGATTATGGATGTACACTGTGCTTATATGAACCTTCAAAGCAGCAGAAATGTTTCTGTAGCCTTCCTCAGATTTGTATCTTTAGACAATCCTGTCTCAGAGGTCTCCAGGCAATTCCTTTGACTCCATGGTTGGTTTGTGCTCTGACCTGCACTGTCAACCTTTATATGTACACAGGTGTGTGCCTTTCCAAATCATGCCCTATTAACTGAATTTACCCCAGGTGGACTCCAATTAAGCTGTAACATCTCAAGGATGATCAGTGGAAATAGGATGCACCTGAGCTCAATTTTGAGCTTCATGGCAATGGCTGTGAATACTTATCCACATGTGATTTCTTTGTTTAGTTTTAATAAATTTGCAAAAATCTGGAAAAAAAGCTTTTCGCATTGTCATTATGGAGTATTGTGTGTAAAATTTTGAGGAAAAAATTGACTCCATTTTGGAATAAGGCTGCAACATTAAAAAAAAGTGTGAAAAAAGTGGAGCACTGTGAATACTTTATAGATGCACTGTAGTTTACTCCTGACCACACACACACACACACACATATATATATATATATAAAATCATCATTCTCTCCTCGGCTGTGATGACTGTGCTGTATGAGACATTACATTTCTACAGAGACTATTTCCCACTGGTAACAAACCTCCACCTGTTGCTCATTGTTCAGTAAAGTTTGAGGGTAATAAAACAAGCAACTGTATGATAGTTGGTTTACAGAACAGTAAACAAGTTCCATTTCTGCCTTGGCTAGCTTACTCGAGTAATGCACCATTTGTTTTATATTATAGCTGTTTGTATTTCCTGATTACCTCACCGCCAAGCACAAAGAAGCTGTGTTATGGCCGTGTCTGTCTGTCTGTCTGTCTGTCCACTGCGATATTTTCAAAATGCAAAGAGGACTTTCTTCAAACTTAGTGGATAAACTCAATGCATGGTTCTGTGAAGCACAGGTCATACCAAGATCACAGATCAAAGGTCAAGGTCAAATCAGAGGTCAGCATCTAAATACATGAATGACCATATCTCAGGAAGTAGATGAGATACTGAAATGAGATTTTTTTTTTTTTTTTTTTTTGACAGTCCTGCTCTCCTGAGGCTAACATGAATCAAATATCTGGCATTGATAAAGTCACATGATGATGCTACGCAAAGTCAAGTAATTAGCTTTCCATGTTGAGGCACTCCATTGGCACGTGTTCAGTATACTACTTGTACATATTCAAAGCAGCCATCTATCTGGTGAGATGATGGTCTGTCATGTCTGGTGGATTCTGGAGCACTAAATGGTCCTATCCTGGATAAGGTTCTGCCTGGCTGGACTGGATCTGTTCGCAGTGTTATCTTCAAAATGCACTGAGTGATTTTAAATTAACTTTGTGGATAAACTCAGTTATTATCTTACAACACAGTTCATGTCAAAAACTAAGGTCAAATCATAGTCTAAAATACACCATATATATCAGGAATGAGGAGACATTGAAATGTGGTTGTTCTTTATATAAACTGGTACAGGACTAATATAAACCAGTATATTAGGAAAACAAATTCGACCTGCCGACATTTCTTGACATAGTGATGAAACTAACGTATATTAATGATTAGAAAGTAGTAGGCTACTAGTTATTTTGTTATTTTGAATGTCAGCTGCTGCGTGCACTCAGATTAATTCCTTCCTAAGCTAATAATAATAATGGGGGGAAAGGATTTATTACAAATGAAATAATCATCAAAGGTGAATCTACCAGTCAGATGTTTGATTATTATTATTTTAATATGAATTTCTCCTTTAAAATACCAAATGCAGGGTAAGCTTTCTTCTTCTTTTGTCCGTGTTACAGTGGTAAGGTTTGGCGTAGCAGTAACGTGTCTTTGTTTCTTGTCGCTCCTTCAGGAGTCCTGGCCGGTCACGACAATCGTGTGAGCTGTCTCGGTGTCACAAATGACGGCATGGCGGCGTGCACCGGGTCCTGGGATAGCTTCCTTAAGATCTGGAACTGAATGGTTTCATAAGCCATGCACATAAACGGCAAAAACACACTTCCAGACGGTCACTTTGGGACACGGTTTGCACCCTGTATTCACACTGTATGTAAGATCCAACAAAGTGCAACACAGTACTGTACATAACGTGATTTTACACAAAGGCACAGTATGCCGGATGACACAAGACCTGCAGCTGATTTACGTACACAGGAGCAAGGCTACACCACACACAGCCAAGGCCGTTAAAGATTTAGAAATTGTTTTAGTCGTCTGCCACAGCATATTGGAGATGAAAAAAGATTTAGAAATTGTTTTAGTCGTCTGCCACAGCATATTGGAGATGAAAACCAAGGTCAAAGTGCGGACTGTCAGCCTTAATCTGAGGGTATTTATATTAAAATGAGAAGAAAGTTGCCCATATTTTGAAGCATCAAAAGTAACTGGATGATTGGCAGCTGAATTTCACAGCAAGGCGCGTACATTCACGTATTTAACATATCATGTAAGCAGATGACAAGCCTAGATTGGTTTTCACATGTTGGATTTTGAATCTGTTAGTAGTGTGAAGTCTGAAAACTGAAGCAAACCATCATTAGGCTGAAAAACTGAACACATTATGGAGAAAGAACTGCTTCTGACCAGATAAACAGTTTAAAAAGAAAATGCACCAGTGAGCCTGAAAACCAGCTGGAACAAATGTGGTAGATGACATTTATTTCCTTGTGAATTATTGACCAACAGTTGGCCAGATCAAGAACACACTACAAGAGGTAGGGATAACCGGGGCAAGTCTGCAATCCAGAGTTCACCAGAGCAAATACAGAGCATTTAGCACAATATATAAAACTATTTGTAAGCTTCAGAACAGTTTTCCAAAAAATGTCTAACAAACCATAAATCTTTAATCTTGTGCAGTTGCCTCTGACAGTCGAGGTAGGACAGATTTGGTCAAAACCTGATTTTTTTTTTTTGGTCATGGAAGTGCTACATTTTGATGCAGATTTGGAAGTAGTTCTACATCTCTCTTTCTGTACCATTTGCGCGTTTAACAAAGAACCAGACATCTGCCATCATAAAGCTTTAATACACTAGCAGAGGTAAACATGCTGACTGCTTATTAAACAACTAATTCTGTGATGTTTAAGGTTATATTATCTGATAACATTCAACCAGATGCTTAAAGAAGTTATAATGTGCACCTGTTCACCAAAATAATGTGGACCACACCCAGGTACAGGTGTTTTAAAACAATTCAAATCTTCAGACAGAAAAAAGTTCCTCCTAGATGGTGGTGTGTTGAATCTTACATAAAAACATGTTTAGGTTTTCAGTGAAACTTTCTTTCTGCACCTGTTGCTTTAAACGTAAATGAGCATCTGCTTGCCAGGCCCACTCTCTCTTCAAAGAGGAGAGTTTGCTTTTTCTCCTCCTACAGACCAAGCACTAGTCCAGGCCATGGACGTTTGTTACATATGTCACAGAAGTCTAGAACAAGTCATTTCAGGCCTAAATCTTACATGCATCACTTGTGTGCACAAACAAAATCTTTGGAGGTTTGAGGATGTTTTACACAAAATGGCCACATTAAGTAGATAAACAGATTTTGGACAATGCCACCCCTTTAAACTTTCTTATAGCGCATATCCATTGATCGGTTGCCGCTGTGCTGTGGTAGATGGCTAAAATAACCATAGAATAAAAAAATAAAACAATAAATGGACCTGACTGTACACACATCTGTAAAAATGTACAACATGACCAAATACAGTTGAATCTTCAGCTGCTTAAACACACGTTACCAGAAGCCTTTTAACACGTCTCATACACTCGTTCACACAAACGCTTTGGGGTTTGTTTGTTTTTTTTCTGGAGTTATCTGACAGTTCGGTCTTTGTTTACAATGATGCACTTCAGATTATGTTTGCCTTTTTGTTTCAGTTATGGTGTACAGGAATGATGGTCAGGTGTTGTGTGGGACAGGGGGTGGGGTGGGGAGTGACTAACTAGATGGACAAAGTCCAAGGAAAATACCGTTTTTACTCCATCTGGCTCCAAACATACCTTCATGTAGTCACTCTTTTATAGATATGTACACCTGCATCTGTTTTGTGGTTTCAGATTTCTTAACTTTTTTTTTTAAGCAGTCATTGTTTCCCTGTGTGCCTCAGATACACTTTAAGGATTATTAATATAGAGTATTGCTAAAGTTAAAAGAACTCAAAGATATGATATTTGGGGAAGTGGGGGGTGTTCTGACAGTTTAATGATGCAGGAGCCGACGTTCACTTTGTCAGTGTTATCTGAAGATGATGGTAGAACTGTACATAATAAATAGATCTCGCCTCTCCTGCCAGTTATACTGTGGTTTTTTATTTTTTTGGAATAACTTACAAGCAGATAAAGTATCTGAAAAATAGTCACTGTGTACATTTGAAAACAGCTTTGTTTACAGTCATTTTCATATTAATTTACCACATGCAAATATCATGAATACATTTGCTTTAATACTTGAGATTTTGCACAGTGATTTTCACTGAAGACTTGAAAATGGTCAAAGCTTTTCATGTGGGGAAAATATATGAAGCATCTCACTGAAAACCACAAGTGAAATCGTTCGTTAGCTGATTAGTGATGGGGTCAGTTTTATTAATTCCCCCCCAAAAAATTATGCAACTAATTGCTATTTGATGGAACCTGACATTAAAAAAAGATGATAAAACCAAAACTAAGTATTTAAACTTTGAAATGCCCCGGCCAAGATAGTAAATTTTACTCTGTGGCAATAATCTAACAAATACATTTACGAAGCTGTGCTGCTGCACAAGCACACAGGACGTTGGTAAAATGATTCCAACCCCTGGCAAAAATTATGGAATCACCGGCCTCGGAGGATGTTCATTCAGTTGTTTAATTTTGTAGAAAAAAGCAGATCACAGACATGACACAAAACTAAAGTCATTTCAAATGGCAACTTTCTGGCTTTAAGAAACACTATAAGAAATCAGGAAAAAAAAATTGTGGCAGTCAGTAACGGTTACTTTTTTAGACCAAGCAGAGGGAAAAAAAAATATGGAATCACTCAATTCTGAGGAAAAAATTCTGGAATCATTGAAAACAAAAGAACGCTCCACCACATCACTAGTATTTTGTTGCACCAGCTCTGGCTTTTATAACAGCTTGCAGTCTCTGAGGCATGGACTTAATGAGTGACAAACAGTACTCTTCATCAATCTGGCTCCAACTTTCTCTGATTGCTGTTGCCAGATCAAAAAAGTAACCGTTACTGATTGCCACAATTTTTTTTTCCTGATTTCTTAAAGCCAAAAGTTGCCATTTCAAATGACTTTAGTTTTGTGTCATGTCCGTGATCTGTTTTTTTTTTCTACAAAATTAAACAACTGAATGAACATCCTCTGAGGCCGGTGATTCCATCATTTTTGCCAGGGGTTGTAGATAGATTACAGCGAGTCTCTTTCAAGCGACTCATTTTTAAAGCTTCCAATCCCCCCCCGCGGGACTCGTGTTTTTTGCCTGCCACCAGAGGGAGCTGCAACACTGGAAAACGTGTCTCCTGCAGACTGGATATTGCCTTCTGCTGAAGTAGTAGTTTCATACTTGTATCACTAATCCTACTTCAGAAGAAACAAATAGCCTATTGGTACTTTCAAAATTATCTAAATATTTATGTGTGACTGTAAAGCGTTTGTTCATTAACAAACAAGCCCCTCATCTACAATCACCTTGTATGGACTTAGTGGCAAGCTGTGACGCCACAGAAGGCGACAAAGTGACGGCGGCCAGCAGGAGTCACTCCCAACAGCCAAAGGATTCTCAGGTCACAGCCGGGGTCTTAGCTGATCAGACAAAGCTTCTACCTCTGTGCTGGAGCTCGCATGTTCTTGTCCCGAGGGGAGTGAGTGGGAGGAGTAAAAAAAAAATAAACAAAAAAAAACCACCGTAAGCCGCTGCACAAGCAGCAGCCTGAATGTCATTTTAAAGTTTTACGTTTTTACTAAGTTAAATCTGCACACACATACTGCTCTATTTTAGCATACCCAACATGTGATTTTTGTTATGCCATGGCATTTTGTGGCATTCTTAGCTTGACGTGTATGTCAACTCTGTATGGCTGTTTAGTCAGAGAGGTCAGGTGTTTAAACTAAAACAGATCACAAACATTTCTATCCTGAAAGAAAAGTTGAACCAAAAATAAAAAATTAAGACCCCAGATGTAGATTTTCTATCCACTTTTCATACCTAGACAGCCATATGTCAAACGCAGACATCTATGAAGAGCTCTAACAAGCCCAGGTGTACAAGAACTGCCGGGAGCTGGCTTTGCACCAGTGTTTTCAACAAAAGACCTTTGACACAAGACAGAACTCCCCGTCTACAAAGCAGTCGTCATACCAATGCTGCTGTATGGCTCAAGAGTCCTGACCACCTACTGACACCAACTAACACACAAAACAAGAATTTAACACAAGTACAAGAGAAGCATCAATATTTTTGGTTTTATGGAATTTTAATCAGGAAAAAAGGACCCATGTGAGTTTTTTTTTTTTTTTTCAAACAGTTTTGTATCAAGACACGAATTCATTCAACAATCTGAAAAGTTAACATTGATCAGTCTATGAAATACAATCTGTAATTAACCTCTTACAAGTAACACACTAAAACATTGCAGAAATGTTCGCCTTTAAAAAAAAAAAAGTTGGAAAAAGGATTAAATAGATGTAGTTCTGCCCAGAGTTTTTTTTTCTTTTTAAGATCTCCACATTTGATCTGCCTCTCTTCAAGCAACAGCTGCTGTATCATTCATAATTTATAGATTAGAAATTTGAGCGAGGAGCTTCTCAGGAACATTAGCCATTTATAATGAAAGAATTAATACAAATGCATGTTGTGGGATTTCATAAAATTAATCACCCCAACTTGTCACCAACTTCCACTTACAAATCCCAATTTCTCATGATTACAGACAAAAAGCATCGCAGAAGAATCCTAGTAAGAAGCAAAGTACAAACGGTCTTACATTAAGTACGCCAAAGGCCACCAACAAAACTTGGCCCACAAATCACATGCAGAGACACAACCAAGGTAGTGATTTAGTCAAAGAATTGTATTGCTTTTAAAGAAGTCATGTGACTAGAAACCTTTCAAAACCACCAGCATTCACTGACATCAAATCACATCTGTTCATGTTCATAGTGCAGAAAATGCAAAGCATTCCCCACCCCGAAAAACCTTATACTACATTCTGCTTTGCAAACTGCAACGAAAAACATTTATCCTTTAATTGCTTCTTTAAAATACAGTAGATATTCCTGTAAAATTAGGGTTTTTTTTTTAACTGTGTTTTGTGCAGCACTATGTGTGTATAATTGAAAGTGCATTATTTACTGTAATTAGTAGACATATTACATGCTATAAAACAGCAAATTTCAAATGTAGGTAAAAAAATACTTTTAATATCTGTTAAATCTGTTTGATGCAGCAGTTCCATAACTATTTTCAATTTTTGTTTGTTATCAGACACAGCTGTTAATCATATCTAATGGAATGAATTTCAGTTTAATGTAGACAATTTGACGTACTTTTATCCATTTTTTAAACCAATGATATTTGAGCACAGACTGTAGATAAAGGGGGATAACAGGCCCCCTTTCACTCACACTGCAGAAAACCAAAGTCAAACCAACACTGGCACCACTGTTAACTGGATTATCTTCAGTAGAAATGTGACTGTGTAAACATAACACCACTTATTTAAAGGCCCAATACTTATTTTAACATAAGTGTGCAAAAAATGTGCACATATAAAGACTAAATGGTAAAGAAATGAAATTAAAGACTTCAAAACCTCAGCTGTGCAAAACAGCTCAAGGTGACGTGTTTACATTTGGATCAGGGATTGTCAGTTTATTCATGCTTAGTGAGCACTTTTATGAAGAATTAGAAAGATACCTGAAACAGAACCTTAATTTGGGGGGGATAGCAAGATCTCAATTAGTGTACTTTGCTATACTGCACCTCACAGGGGATGGTAAACAAAATCACATTAATAATGTGCGAAACGTCCCATCAGACAGCAGTGTCAATTTACATCAATCAAGCTCATTTCAGGCTGCACCCACGTATGGCAGTTGAGATTATTCCCCACAACAAGCCCAGACAGGTCCAGGCCACAGACAGGTATATGCTGTATTAAAAAGGACAAACTGTTTTTGTACTGATCTGGTGTATCAAAGTTAATTAAATCTTAGTGTATCCTCATGGCATTTTATTTCAGCGTTTTATATGCTGATAGTATTTGTCTGGGCTGTGTTAAACTAGAGGGGATAGTCTCATTTTTCCTGTTCGTTCCCTCACTCACTGGATTTGATAGGGTACACACCCAGGCTCTAGCAAAAAGCCAAGTCAGACACACCAATTTAAATATGGCAAATCCACATCAGAGTACCCCTCTGAAAAGAAGGATATTGTGACACACAGTATGTACAGCATGCATGAACCTAACTTATTTAAAACATCTTTGGAGAAAACGTGACAAATTTAAGATTATTGTGACATGTTGGAGTTAAAGACCTGCACTGAGGCACTTATAACTTTTGTCCAATCTGTCTTTATTTACAGTCTTTGAAGTTGTGCAAGTTTTTTCCTGCACAGGACAGAACCGTGTCGCTGCATGTCAGTGCCGTCACTGTCAACTCAAACGTGCACTTCAGATAAAATACCAAAAGGCAGTTTTCAGTCTCAGTTAAAACGTGCTCAGTAACATCTATGAGTTAGCGTTTGATGCATTCATTAAAAAAACATTTGAAGCATTTCATACCTTTTTGTGTGCAGTCTGACCTTTAACTTTGCACTCAGAGATTCACATCATTGTTCAAATTTCATCTGATGCAATTTTTTTATTTTAAGTCTTCAACATTTGTATGTCAAATGTACGAAGCAGTTCCAGGAGCCACACACCCGACAAAACAAGGACACAGAACCTTTTACATCACTGCTGCAGAAATGTGGACTGATGTTACGAACTCTGCCGTCACCTGGACATTTTCACAGCCATTCAACCGCACGGAGCCGATTTACACCACGGACACATTAGTCACTCACCACATGTACATCCCCTGGCAATAATTATGGAATAACCGGCCTCGGAGGATGTTCATTCAGTTGTTTAATTTTGTAGAAAAGAAGCAGATCACAGACATGACACAAAACTAAAGTCATTTCAAATAGCAACTTCCTGGCTTTAAGAAACACTATAGGAAATCAGGAAAAATGATTGTAGCAGTCAGTAACGGTTACTTTTTTAGACCAAGCAGAGGGAAAAAAATATGGACTCACTCAATTCTGAGGAATAAATTATGGAATCACCCTGTAAATTTTCATCCCCAAAACTAACACCTGCATCAAATCAGATCTGCTCGTTAGTCTGCATCTAAAAAGGAGTGATCACACCTTGGAGAGTTGTTGCACCAAGTGGACTGACATGAATCATGGCTCCAACATGAGAAATGTCAATTGAAACAAAGGAGAGGATTATCAAACTCTTAAAAAAGGGTAAATCATCACGCAATGTTGCAAAAGATGTTGGTTGTTCACAGTCAGCTGTGTCTAAACTCTGGACCAAATACAAACAACATGGAAAGGTTGTTAAAGGCAAACATACTGGTAGACCAAGGAAGACATCAAAGCGTCAAGACAGAAAACTTAAACCAACATGTCTCAAAAATCGAAAATGCACAACAAAACAAATGAACGAATGGGAGGAAACTGGAGTCAACGTCTGTGACCGAACTGTAATAAACCGCCTAAAGGAAATGGGATTTACATACAGAAAAGCTAAACAAAAGCCATCATTAACACCTAAACAGAAAAAAACAAGGTTACAATGGGCTAAGGAAAAGCAATCGTGGACTGTGGATGACTGGATGAAAGTCATATTCAGTGATGAATCTCGAATCTGCATTGGGCAAGGTGATGATGCTGGAACTTTTGTTTGGTGCCGTTCCAATGAGATTTATAAAGATGACTGCCTGAAGAGAACATGTAAATTTCCACAGTCATTGATGATATGGGGCTGCATGTCAGGTAAAGGCACTGGGGAGATGGCTGTCATTACATCATCAATAAATGCACAAGTTTACGTTGATATTTTGGACACTTTTCTTATCCCATCAATTGAAAGGATGTTTGTGGATGATGAAATCATTTTTCAAGATGATAATGCATCTTGCCATAGAGCAAAAACTGTGAAAACATTCCTTGCAAAAAGACACATAGGGTCAATGTCATGGCCTGCAAATAGTCCAGATCTTAATCCAATTGAAAATCTTTGGTGGAAGTTGAAGAAAATGGTCCATGACAAGGCTCCAACCTGCAAAGCTGATCTGGCAACAGCAATCAGAGAAAGTTGGAGACAGATTGATGAAGAGTACTGTTTGTCACTCATTAAGTCCATGCCTCAGAGACTGCAAGCTGTTATAAAAGCCAGAGGTGGTGCAACAAAATACTAGTGATGTGTTGGAGAGTTCTTTTGTTTTTCATGATTCCACAATTTTTTCCTCAGAACTGAGCGATTCCATATTTTTTTCCCTCTGCTTGGTCTAAAAAAGTAACCGTTACTGACTGCCACAATTTTTTTTCCTGATTTCTTATAGTGTTTCTTAAAGCCAGAAAGTTGCCATTTGAAATGACTTTAGTTTTGTGTCATGTCTGTGATCTGCTTTTTTTCTACAAAATTAAAAAACTGAATGAACATCCTCCGACGCCGGTGATTCCATAATTATTGCCAGGGGTTGTATGACGAGTGTCTGAATCACAGCCACAGTTAAGACACATTAACTGGTCTGGTAACAAAAACACGAGTGGAATTACCTTTTTTTTTGGAGGGGGGAGGGGCAAAATGTTGCAGTAATGCTCTGAGCTGATTACTTGCTCTACCACAAGCTACTCTGACTACTCACAGGCGAGTTTAACGAGAATGAAGGAGAGAGAGAAAAAATAAAACTCCATCTGTTACCATCGATTATAGCTTTAATCTCTCTGCCATAAAATACATTGTGCTTTGATTAATGGAGCAGTACACACTTCTATACAAATACATGTCTAATAGATGTACATTCAATTTTATCTTTCAATATAGACTAATTTACATATTTTATAAAACAGGCTTTTCAGAATATATCAAGCTACCTTCCCACTTTAAGAATACACAATCATTAAGGAATAAGCGCTTACTTCATCTTTGCTGCAAAAACCTACATTTTCTTTGTAGACATCACGAAGTTTGATTTAATCTGTGCACAAATACACAAACACGCTTTATACGTATGGCTTTTCTCTACGCAGGCTCCTGTTACATGTCAAGCTGGATTAATTGGATGTTCTCTTCTGTTATTGTAACTTCCTGATTATGACTTTCAGTTTAGGATTTGTGTAGTGTCAAAAAAAAAAGTAAAAAAAAAAATTCTATTCATTTCAAGTCTGCTTCTGGGAAATTGTGGATTTGACTTAAGTGCACTTAACTGGCACAGAATATTAATCTTAACAAGGGAGCAAATCAAGTTGCGCCTCTTTTTCTTCATGGCATTTCAAATAAGGGTGGTTAGGGAGGGGATGGGGGCTGCGCTCACAACCCGTCTAACCTTTCACTTTCCGAACTCCAAGGCACTGCTTATGTAAACATGGCAAAGACTGATTTAAGAAAAAAGTTACTTCACGTAAAACCACCAGTGCCACAGCTTCTGGTGGACTGTTTAAAATATAGGCCATGGCACATAATATTTAAGAATTAGACACATTCATTGAAGGGGAAAACAGCTTTGATACAATACTACATACTGCATTTCAATGGCTTACATGCACACCAAGGAATCTGCTTAAAATATTACATGTAGTGAAGGGAAAGTGCTTTTCAAGCCCATTTACAGCGTGATTCACAATTATTTATATTCTCTCTGAACACTCAGCATAAAACATCTATATGCTCCATTCTCTATATTTAGTTTTATAAAATATACCATTAGCTTACAGAGCGACTGAGTACGTCATCCTTCAGATAACTAACTGAGGTTCCTTTCATTTAAGAAGGATTAAACCGTGCTCTTGCAGTAAGACACTGTGGAGCTGTCATGAATTTAGAGGCTTAAACCAGTGTTGCATTCAGGTTACCTCAAAGTCAGAACTCAGAATTGCAGTTTTTGCCACTTCCGTGCAGTCAGCCTGAGACAAATATGCTCTCTGTAGCTGTGTAGTTTTGTAGTAAAACTCGCCTGAACAGTCATCATATAAACCGGATATTCGCACTCACCAGAAAAAAGCAAGAGTCCCAGTGTTTTTGAATGGTTTTCCATGAAATAAACAGTCTTTACCAGACTTTGTATAACGGATTTTCATGCACATCGGACAAAACGTCCTGCCCTATCGTAGTGTATTCCCATTAAAAACCCCTCTCAGGTACCGGACAGAGCATGTGCCTAGTAACAGAGGTACGAAATGAAGTTCAGCACTGACACTCGCCAATTCGAGGAAAGAGGGTACCATATTTCCTTGATTAAAAGACGAGTTTATTTTTTCAAACTGCTCAGACAAGACCTAAACAAGGCAGGGCGTAATTCAAGGCTGGTGATTATTAACAAAATACTGCTTGCCGCCTTCACTGTAATATGGTGTTAAGTTTCACACATATCACTGGGTGTGACAAACCAAACCGCTTTAGATTACAACGGTCTGCTTGGCTGTGAACTCGTGTACCTGCTAAATGATGGAGACCACAAAAGGCTGTGATTTGTCACTTTTATGTTTTCCCTCCTTCCTTTCCTGTCATATTTTAAAAGTTTTTGCAGTATGCACGCTGATTACATTTCGATCATGGCTCAAATAAGTTTGGCAGAAAAGTCTGCAAATATTAGTTGGTAAAAGATGCTCAAATGACTCAATTCATGAAGGAAATTGTACGTACTGTTGGTTTGGAGGCTGAAGGTTGTATGAAGAAGTGGAGCACATTGAGGAACAAATCAGTCCAGAAAAAGCCACTGTTCCTTCTGTAAATTACATAAAGATGCGACAGAGAACTTTCAAAAGTCACACACACATAGACATCACTCCACAGCCATAGAGTTGGAGAAGTATAAATCAAGCTTTAAGATGTTAAGATTCCACTCCATAGCAAACTTGACTCAAGCAAATGTAATCTTTTTAATGCACATAATGCCCAGCGCTTATTTAAGACAGGTGTTTAGTTTTATTTATTTTAGTTTTGACCTGGCCATTAAATGAGGCAGGCCCCTATTCAAGGTCATGTGTTTTAATCAAGGAAATACGTAAGCAAAATTGGTGCTGGGGATTCCCCATAGATCGTGTAGCGCCTCTGGAGTACAACTTATCTGTTACATATATATAAAACGGATTTTGTCTGTTTTATACGGATTTTGATCCGGATTTCGAGGGGGGGGGGATCCCCAAAATGCATTAAAACATTGCTGTTAAAGCTGCCAGAACAGCTTAAAAAAAAAAAAAACCCTAACTGCCACCACCTGGTTATGTTAGTCAACACATTAGCATTTGATGTTTTCAGCCTGTCATCATTTAATCAGTGGACACTTCTGTCTCACAAACAGGATAAAAGCATTCATACAAAAGTAAGGAAGTGTAGTTTTATTAATAGTGAGTGCATAAAAATTCAAAATGTTTGGAGTTTATTTGGAATTCTTGACTTCAGGCTTTGTTAAGTTTCCGTTGAAGAAACTGGAAACTCTGAGCTCACACTTCAAGTTACTGTCAGGAAAATAAATTTCCAAATGA